>NW_025937086.1:185571-366716 GCF_000764305.2 Hyalella azteca
GGATTAACGGAACAACATGCAGAGGATTAACGGAACAACATGCAGTGGATTAACGGAACAACATGCAGAGGATTAACGGGACAACATGCAGAGGATTAACGGAACAACATGCAGAGGATTAACGGGACAACATGCAGTGGATTAACGGGACAACATGCAGAGGATTTCCGGAACGACTAGCGGAGGATTAACGGGACAACATGCAGAGGATTAACGGGACAACATGCAGTGGATTAACGGGACAACATGCAGTGGATTAACGGGACAACATGCAGAGGATTTCCGGAACGACTTGCGGAGGATTAATGAAACAACATGCAACTATTCAACATACAGGGAATTAACAGATCTTACTCTTAATGGAAATTTGAAGTTTTTTCGGCTCTTTGAAGCGGGGCACAACACGACGGAACCTTATTTGAACGATAAGAAATTTCACTAATTGTTATATAAGCAAAAAAAATAATAAATGATAAAAATATAAATGAAAATTTAGTTCCTCTTTTTTCTGAATTTGACTGCAATAGAATCCAACCCTTATTATTCATCATAACTAAATTAAAATATTAATAATAAATGAATATTATTACAATAATGTTTTGCATAAATTATTCACAACTGCTACCACAGATTCAGTGAATAATTTAACCCTCTACCGCCGTATGTCACTCTCCGGGAACATAACTTTCAAGTTGAACTATACGTGAACTATTGAGTGTAGCAACCTGAGGACGTTTGTACGCAACAGAGAACATTTTAAAGTTGTCGTACGTGGCGGCAAAAATTATACGTAAACTATTGAGTGTAGCAACCTGAGGACGTTTGTACGCAACAGAGAACATTTTAAAGTTGTACGTGGCGGCAATCATCAGTGCAAGTCATTTTGTATTCACTAGAACGTATCCTTTTTAGGAAGTAGGCTTGTGACAATATTGCTCCGGTTACTCGTGTCAGGCGGTAGAGGGTTAAATACATCGACGCTGTTCTCTCAGCCTGGTTACTGCTCTCAATAATGTAACGATAACGTCAAAGAATTTTGTATTATAATTTCTTTATTATTTAATAATACGCGGCTTTATATTTATTTTTATCGCGTATTTTTATATACTAAAGTTTACTTGTTACGAACAATATCCTCATCTCTCCGATTGCAGCCATCGTGGAACTTTTAAGTGTGTTACCTGCGATCCTCTTTTTACATTTAAATTGAAGAATCCGCTTTTATAAGCCTATTTAAACCTCAACTTCGGTAATAATCTCAATTTTGTATTGGTAATTAATTTTGTTTACTAATTTCGTATCGAATTGTCCGCAAATTTAACAGTAAAATATCCCTTTTCCACAACTTTATAATTGCAGTGTGTCGAGTTATTTAACTTACTGCCTGTGTAATTCTAGAACTGATGAAGTTTTGAAAACGTACAGGATTGAGCATTTTAAATTATGTTTTTTTTTATTCATTGGTTAGGCTCCTTTGCCGATTACCTTTCAAATTTTACATCTCATCGCTCTTACCATTCCTATTACCTTCGTAAATTGTGCATCTCTTAGCTTTTCCATTACCTATTGCCCTCCTAAATTGCACATCTCTTAGCCTTTCCCTTTCTTATTACCATCGTAAATTAAGCATATCCTAGCTCTTCCCTTGCCTATTACGTTCGTAAATTAAGCATATCCTAGCTCTTCCCTTGCCTATTACCTTCGTAAATTGTACATCTCCCAGCTCTATCCTTGCCTAATGCCATCCCAATTTGGTGCGAGTGCTCCGCTCATAAGCTACAATTGGTAGGCAATTGAACTTAATTTGCTTAACAAGGGCTTCACGTCACTGTATTTATTTGATGCATAGAATTTGACTAGATAATTGAAGTATTTTTGATTAAAATTTACTTGTAATTGATTTTGATTTCAACTTTGTGAACATTTGGAGTGATTAGTTAGGAAACATCACTGGATTGATAGTTTGTAAAAATTAAGGACTAAATTTCTCTCCCCCTCCCCGTTAACTATTCTTAATTGTTAAATTACTTTGTGTTCGCGAGAAAATATTTCATTTGTTGAAAATTTTCTAATGTTACTAAATGTTAGAAGTAAAATCCGCAGACTTTTCACTGATTTATGTGTCTTTTAAAAGTTGGTTCTCTGTCGAACGTTAATAACCAACCAACTTAATCATTTTCGAGGAGCAATTTCATAGAAAACTCTAAATAGCCCTCCTTTTTTTATTGTACAAATTTTAGGTCAGTACTTTTAATTATTCAAGAGTAATTGTGAGCTTAGATGGAATGATAAGACCAAAGAAACCGCACATTTAGGCTGCAAATAAACTAGCGACATTGAGTCAAGAACCAAAGTTCAGTAATGACTCAGGCATGATACATGAGGGAACTTTATAGCGAAAAAGAAATTACTTTAATGGTGGGAGTCATTGAGAGACTCGTAATTTTCAAATGGATTTCCATGTCAAGCCAAGGACTGAAACTACTAAAGCTGACTTTGAAGGATTGTCTTCATCGAAATACTCCCCCAAAGACTTGAACTGCAGACTCTACAATAGTACAAAGCTTGTAAAGGGCACTTCAATTTGTTTAGAACCAGTTCGACAGACCCTCTTTCTCCCTTTAGTTCCGCGTGAGGGGAGCGTAAGAGAAATAAAGCATAAATAATGCCCGTGGTCCCTCATCTATTTTCATTATAATGCAAATGCAATGGAATTTTGATACATAGGTAATGACGATTTTTTTAAACCTGAGGCTTACCAGAACGAGCAGCTGTTAATTTGTCAGTCAGTTAAGAATTAATTGTGCGTAACGATTGCGAGCGCTTAATTAAGCTTAAATTAAGCTTTGTTTCCTAGCTTGTAGCTCGACTGGTCTAATAAAAAGTTGACGTAATGAAATATAATAGAACATTTGCACCGAAATTTAACATAAAATCTTCTAATTTATTTATTATATTGCGCAAGTCTGGTTTTATAGGAGCGAATATCGCATTCAAAGTTGTTATATACAAAATAAATACGACTGTACGAAAACGAAGAATTGCTAGCGTTATCGTGGTTAGCGTAAGAAAACTTTAGTACTTATCGGGTATGATAAGGCAATAGATACGATAATGGGACATTTGGGTGGGAAGTCTTCTGAGAAAAATATATTTCCAGCCTGCGAGTCAAGGAAACACTCAAAAAATATAACTCAGTACTCACTGCAGTGAGTGACAGAGAGCGCATTTTCGCGTCGACGAAAACGTGAAGTCACGGACGGACAGACAGACAGACGGACGGACGGACGGACATGGCGAGCACAATAGCGTTTTTTTCGTAAAGGAGAAAATGCGCTATAAATGAATGGGTTAAATGCTTATGTGCGACAAACTGGGGCAGGATGACTCAGGAAAGAGCAGAGAAAGCATCGCTTTTTTTGGACAACGTCCCACTCATTTCTTAGAGTGAGAGGAGAGAGCGGACGGGAAGCAAGCTCTTAAGTTAGGCACAACTTCGTAATAAAAGCAACGTTTAGTTTTTAAAGTTGAGAACCCATTTCCCTTGTTATCCTTGATCGAAGTGGCCGACTTTTTAAACTTGAGTTAAGGAATGTAGAATAATAAACTGTCTATAACTTACATATAATTTAATATTCTATATTATAACAGATATTAATATACACATATAAAAATCAATTAAAAACTGCCACCTACCAGCTATTCATTATACTTTAATGTAGTGTAATCTTTCAATAAACAGCCATTATTTAATCTTTACTGAACTAATTTCATAATGAAATGAATTCTACTTCAAAATTCTTCGTGTAAACCATCAATGTGCACGGAAGTCCTTGCAACAATTTTAACATTTTCTGTGCATTTGTCTGACGACGCACGCAACCCTGAAACGGAATCTGCAGGTGAAGAAGGGATCCCCTCGTAATGAAGTTCCCGGCGACTGAATAAACACGTGGTAAATAATGTTAAAAAGGTTTTCAATATAAAGAATTGAGAGATGATTCATTAAATGAACTGAAAATTTTAAACTGTTCAAGGTTTGGTATGTAACCGAAGGCATTAAAACGAAGTAGAAAATAACTGAATAAATACTAGACAGGACGAAGGTTCATATAGGAAAGATTATGCAACGGAAAGGACCAGAATTTGCAAGCCAAACAAGACAGCATTGAGATGCAGTGACTTGTGAAGTCGGTATTGCGGAAGGCGAACGCATTTACAAGGAATTTGTGGGTTTAACGGAACCGAGTATTAAAGCAATGGCAAGAATAACTTGAAGTTGGAAGAACTTTCGGAATTTTCGCACGCACAGATCACCAAACTAAACTTCTTTCAAAAACGTATTTGGCCATTTTCGTTCGATTTTGACTCCAACTTTACAGCTTTTTGGGACATTTCAACTGGAATTTTGTAAGCACATGAACTGAATTCGCAATTTGACAAAATTTCGTCATTCGTCCGCCCATCACAAAGTCCGTGGACGGATCCCTGATACCGAATGGCATTAATCCTTCATCCCGAACCGTTTAATCCACCTGCAAATGCCCAACATTTACCGCTCCAATGATTTTCAACTGTTGTTTCCACGATTTTTTGGCCTTGGATACAGTAAAATATTCGTGTTTTTGAAGCGATATTTTCGATGCTGTGGATTTATCGATCATCCCATCCTTGTGAAATACATACAAAGACATAAATACCATCTTCCAAAAACGCTGATACTCGACAAAATATCTTAAACGAAATTCCTTCTACTATGTTGGTGCAATGTTGATTATCTTTTATTCATTATATATTATTTTTACCTCATTATTCATGGCACTATTTTCCATTAATTTCCGGTAAGAATTTTAGAATAAAATAGAATAGAATAGAGGTGCCGGCACTGAAGAAATAGGACCATGGCCTGTTCCGATTCTTATACTTCTTACGTTCTTTTCTGGAGAATTTTGCGACAAAAATTAGGAACTGTTATTTTTATATAGATTAGTTAGTGCAAAAAAATATGCCAGAAACTCACTCTATTCTTTGAGTTCTCTTGTTTTTTTTCTTTGTTTTGAGATTTGAGCAATCAAGTGATCCTAAAATTTTATTATACATTTAAAACGTAGTTGAACTATTTTCTGACATACCAAAATTTAAAATTATTCCAATATTCTATTTGATGTCATTCTTGACAAAGATGTCAAGTGTCTCGTTCTTAAGAACGAGAACTAAAATAATTTTTTAATGTCCGAAAAAAAAATAAATTTCACCATTGCTATTGATGTTTTGTATGAGCCCCATTTTCCACACTGTTTTCAAAGAACTTGCACTTGAATATCTGGAAAAATTATTCAATAATAATCTGAAATGGTGTTATTGCTTACTGCCATTTGATGCCAGCGTTACCAGCGCAAGCCTTCAATACCACATTTTCCTATGCTGCCAAGAAGTATTCTTCGCAAACCTTCACGGTCGATTCAGGCAAATTCGCAAAACCCTGTAAAATCTGCATTTTATTATCTCGTATCTGGACCGTGGTTTCCGGAGTTGTTTGATCAAACCTCTGACGCTGGCCGATATGAAGGCTATAAAAAATCTTAGAAGAACTGCTGTAATGATGCCACATGACATTTGTACGGTCTCTTCTTGCGGCGTTCTTCTACCGGACTGACAAAAATATGGGTCACTTTTCCCAAATAGTGACACATTTCTTGCATTTAGAACTGAAACGCTCTTCTTCTCCTGGACAAACTGGGTCATGACGACCCATAAATGGGCAAAAATTCATCAATATTTGGACAAAGCCTCACTCATTTCTTTGAGAGAGTTTCGTGTCACTAGAAAGTGTGCCCATCACTAGGCTGATATTAGGTCAAAATACGCTGCCAGGCTTCTCCTTCGCTCAGTTTGAACTTGCAAGTCGACAAAATTCTTTCACAGTCGCTCGATTTATGCTAAATAGCTCACTTTTATTGGACAAGCTGCGAGCAACTTATGGCATTGAAAAATGTCCTGACACTAAGCCAAAGATTTTGACTTCTCCTTGTCTGATATTGACTACGTCTCTGATTGACTACGTTTTTTATTGTTAAATCTAGCTATTTTTGTTCAACATTTGAATGAAAGGAAATGTAAGTCACGACACCCACCACTAGGCAAAACGGATCAAAAGTATTAAATCCTTCAATAAATGTTTTTTGAAATGCATAATTTTTTGTACAAATAGAATTGTTGATTTTTTTTAATTCAATCTCTCGTAATATATATTTTGTATTTTAGTTTCCTTATTCTACTAAACGAGCTTCGTTCTTAATGCAGAATTATCAAGCCGAGTTGTCAAGATTAAAATTCAACATAAGCTTTCTTTACTGCACTTTGATGTTCCAAGTTTTGTTGTTCCTTCGTGTTATAGAAAATGAAATCTGATTAATATTATTTACATCTGATGCTCATAAGAGTTTTTCTTTAATAAATTGTATCATTGATTATCTCTTCATGCAGCGCTGGTAGCTCTTGTCTTGTCTTGTTTTGATTTCGATACGAATGAAACTAACGACGGCCAATGTATCAGTGGACAAAGTTTTCAGTAATATTTGTCAACAGTAATAATATTTGTCAACAGCAGTAATATTTGTCAACAGCAGTAATATTTGTCAACAGCAGTAATATTTGTCAACAGCAGTAATATTTGTCAACAGCAGTTATATTTATTAAGAGCAGTAACATTTGTCAACAGCAGTAATATTTGTCAACAGCAGTAATATTTGTCAACAGCAGTAATATTTGTCAACAGCAGTAATATTTGTCAACAGCAGTAATATTTATCAATAGCAGTAATATTTATCAACAGCAGTTATATTTATCAATAGCAGTAATATTTGTCAACAGCAGTTATATTTATTAAGAGCAGTAACATTTGTCAACAGCAGTAATATTTGTCAACATCAGAGCTTCCGCTACCTCATTATCGTTTGCTTTCATCGTTTTTAGTTTATAATCTTTAGCTTTTCTTGCTTATAAACGTTCCTCGTGTAAACCGAAAGCCTAAAACTCCCCGGGAAGTAGTTTGCCTTCGCTACAATCTGCAGCAAGCGAGCTGCTGGACCCTGAAGATGATTGAATCTCGCTCGCCGCTCAAACAAACCCAACCTCCGAACTCAAACACCGGGCATAAAGTTTGGCCCTAGACAAGCGATAAGATAAGGCAGATAAGTTCGTTCTGTACTGATCTTCCTGTGAAGAGAATTACCAGCCTGAGGAATGAGCTCATTATCATGCTGCTCGATCTCTGCTCCTAACTGCTGCTAGATCTCTGATAATTAGAAAATTGGGTTCCTTTTTTACTACGTTGTGTGAATTAATAATTTAGAATTTAATTCATTTGGCTAGCTTTAAATATCCCAAGAAAGATCAAAATTGCTACGACACTATTCAATAAATTAATCTATAATCAATACAAGTTTTATGCTACAAAAGATGAAAGCTAAAAAAATATAACTCGGTACTCACTGCAGTGAGTGACAGAGAGCGCATTTTCTCGTCGGCGAAAACGTGAAGTCACTAACGGACAGACAGACGGACGGACAGACGGACATGATGAGCACAATAGGGCATTTTTTCCATAAATGAGAAAATGCGCTAAAAACAGCCCTGAAGCATTCGAGGTGCCAGTAATAATTGTTTAAAATTACCAATATTTTTCTCTATTGATATTTCGATTGCATCATATCTTAAATCTAACGGGTATTGACCACAAGTTGGCTTCAGAAATGAACATTTCACGTTCATTTATTGAGAGGAACGGCGACCAAATGTTCCAAGTAGAGCGTTTTGTTCTTATTTTACATCCAGTTGCTTCAGAAGCAATATGAAGCGCTATGCAGGCTGTGTCAGCTTCAATTTGATGAAGCTTCCAACAGGCTTCAATTGACAAGCCAACTGGCAGGCGTCGCAGGCACAGCTAAAGCGCGTTTACTCACGCCACAGATTTTAATTAACTTGAGTACAAGGAGCAGAGATCTAAACATGTACGAACTACTGCTGGTTAGAATATGGACGCTCACCTTATTGTGTACGAATGACAACTTAATTAATTGTGTACGGATGTCCACCTAATTGTGTACGGATGGCCACTTAATTAATTGTGTTCGGATGGCCATTTAATTAATTGTGTTCGGATGGCCACTTAATTAATTGTGTTCGGATGGCCACTTAATTAATTGTGTTCGGATGGCCACTTAATTAATTGTTTACTTACGGTCTCGCATGTACGAACTGTACAACCAAAATTCGGAGACTTTGAAGTATCTAATTAAACTAAGAACAATTTACTGAATTATAAAACTACGTTCATGCGCACACTCGATTAAAAAATTAGAAGATAAAAAATAAATGAGGAATAAATATATAAATAATAATTTATTTATATAACGATCTGGAAAAACGATCTCAAAACAAGAATAAAAGTCGAGTTTGTTTAGACATTCATTGTAATAATTTGAAGCTAACAGATCTCGCGGCTGTAGTTTTTTCGTTGGTTTGCAACTAATTTGCTGGTGTCTATTAACACGTTGAGTCCTCCAATTTTTCCTAGTCCATCACTGGCGACCGTGTCGAACGTTTTAGTACATTGTTTTTTTTTATAATGTTGACATTCATAACTGAATGTTTTACTCTATCAGGATTGTAGAGAATACTCATTAATTAAACTTTCTCTTAACTGCTGAGTGCGAGCTGAACTTTTAATTCTTTTATGCTAGTAATAGATTTTTCATGCAGCGTTAATGACCGATCTAAATTCTTTACCTGAGGCCAGCGCGCACGTCCATTCCAATACCAACTATGAATGAAATTTCAGGTCCTTGGCCTATACTTTCAGAAAAAGTCAAGAGATCGTAAGTTTATCGGCCAATCATTGACGGCCTTTCAAGCAAAATACACCAATCATAGACAAGAAAATAGAGCGTAAGTACTTACGTTCACTTAGCGAGTTTTGAAAGTATGGCCTCTGGCTAGGTATCCTGGACCAGCGTCCTAACAGCCCTTATATATTCGTGGTGTCGAGCTTCAAACCCTCACACAATCCTGCAAACTTTGCCAAATATTAATAGCAATTTATGTTCAATATATTTAATTACTTTTATTTATCATCCTAATGATATATTTCCACGTGCAGATGGTAGGCGGAGTCGTTCAGGAGGTGGATACGAGCCCGGTGACGAAGGACTTCATCAACATCAACACAAGCGCCACGTCTGCAGGGACGACGAGGAGGCTGGCCACGACCAGGACGATCAGGACGCTGACGAAGAAGAAGAAGACGAGGAGGAGGAGGACCGAAGTGCCGTCCTGGGGGAGCGCGAGATGAACTCCTTCCAGAAGACGATCCCTGCCCTGCGTCGTCACGACCCTAAGACTTCCACTATCCGGCAGCACTACTATCCTGAAGGTGGGTCATGTGGTAGCAAAGGTGGGTCATGAGGCAGCACTACTATCCTAAAGGTGGGTCATGAGGCAGCACTACCATCCTGAAGGTGGGTCATGAGGCAGCACTACTATCCTAAAGGTGGGTCATGTGGTAACAAAGGTGGGTCATGAGGCAGCACTACTATCCTGAAGGTGGGTCATGAGGCAGCACTACTATCCTGAAGGTGGGTCATGAGGCGGCACTACTATCCTGAAGGTGGGTCATGAGGCAGCACCACTATCCTGAAGGTGGGTCATGAGGCAGCACCACTATCCTGAAGGTGGGTCATGAGGCAGTAAAGGTTGGTCATAAGTAGAAAATGTGGACCATATGGTAGCAAATGTAGGTCATAGGGCAGCACTAGTATCCTGTAGCTTTACTCTCCTGAAGACGGGTCTGTAAGTCAATGCATCTACTTTGAAGAAAGATGGTACCTTGATATACACTGGTGCAGGCAAGTATATTTTTTCATTTGATTATTTATTGAAAGTACTGAAGCTATGTACAGCTGATTTTCTGGAAATTTTGATTTCAATTTATTTCTTTGATCAAATGAGATGCTCTTGGGTTAATTGTTTTGAAGTTTGCGTCACTATTCACTGCATTTAAAAAAGTTGCCTGTTCGTTTCCTAACCAAAGACTTATTATAACTACATTCACAGAAATGAGTGATAGTGTCGAAATATCAATGAAATTTACGCAGTTTTGTGGGTCAACCTGACCCAGTTTGGCCCGGTAAAAGAACATTTCAGTGCTACGCTTGCTCTTCAGTGCCGGACAGATGACTTTTAACCAACGTTGAACTCACGTTTATTCATCCAAACAACGTTTAATTTAGCCTTGTCTAGTGGGTTAGTATTTGGACAATATGATCCGTTAATTGTCCAGAAAGCATAAGATATTCTATAGATGTTCTAGAGATATTCTAGAGATGTTCCTGAAATGTTATTGAGATGTACTAGAGATGTACTAGAGAGGTTCTAGAGATATTCTAGAGATGTTCTAGAGATATTCTAGAGATGTTCTAGAGATGTTTCTGAAATGTTATTGAGATGTACTAGAGATGTTCTAGAGATATTTTAGAGATGTTCTAGTGATGTTATTGAGATGTTGTAGAGATGTTCTAGGTATTTTTTAAATGTTCTAGAGATCTTCTAGCGATGTTCTAGAGATATTCCTAACGCGCAGGTGGCTGGGGTTGGGTGGTATGTGGATGCGTGTTCGTCATCCACATCCTGACGACAGGGATGCAGTATTCCTTCGGGGTGCTCTACACCGACCTGGTCAACCACGTGGGGCTCAGCCAGCGCAGCGCTGTCACTGCCAGTGAGTCAAACGTCGGGCAATTGAAAAACTGCCGTTGAAAATCTAATCGTTGAGTTATGGTGGTCGCATTTACGAACATTTACTTTAGTTTTAAAGCTTTAATTTTTTATCTTTGTTTCGAATTAACTACGTTATCTTTTACCTTGATAAATAATAATTACAACAATTGATTAGTTACCCTTGGGCTATCATCACGCGGTATCATTGGATGGAAGGACATTTTTTTACAAAAGAAAGTATCTGTCAAAGGCTCGTACACTTAATGCATCCAAGACCAGTGCCACCTCTCAGTGGAAAAATATCTTGATAGAAATAACTGAGACTGGTAGTTAATTTTGTATTGAAGCATATTTCAGATGAAGGAAATTTCATCCCTGCCCTATATCAATTAAACTTGTCTAAAACATCGTCTTCATCAGACTAAGTTTATTTTCGTTTTTCGATTACGTCACTTTATTTTCCTCAAATTTATCGATGATATAGCTATGAGTTATTGATAATTGGTTATGAATTAAAAGTAATCTGTACTATATAACTAACTCAATAAGTTAGCTCATAGTCCCTTTTGAAATTCGGAGCGCAAAGAGTCTACTTAACGTAGCAGTTTAGGTTTGGAGCAGGTTTAGAGCAAGATAGGGAATGCCTACCGCATTCCAGCAGATTTGAAGCAGGATTTAAATCGCCATCGCCGGTAACGGCCGATTTGCAGCAAGTCCTCAATTCATCATACACTGGCTTAATTCGAAAAGGGACAGGCCTGCCCCTTACCTGCTCCCTCACTACTTGTAGCATTCCCCTTGCGACGCCGGCCCGGCTCAAAAACTGCCTCAAATTTTAATTGGGGTTCATCCCTTTCATCCATTAAACTTCTCATATTCTTCACCAACTGACAGTAAGTCTACTTACCTCACCTCTTTAGGCCCAAATAACATTGATGACGGTTTGTGTATCCGTAGACACGTTATTGACACGTATTTCTCCTGCTAGGTTGGGTAGGGTCGACAAGTCTGGCAGTGTCGCGCTGCACGGCGCCGTTGGTGGTTGCGTTGTGTCGCCGCAAGAGCACGCGTCTCACGGCCGTCATTGGAGGGCTAGTCATGGCACTAGCGACACTATTTGCTTCCTTTGCCCTACAGCTGCACCAGATATTTCTCAGGTATCTAACTCGTTGAAAATAGTTAAGATATTACCCAGGTATTTTGATCATTAATAATTGCGAAATTGGTAAGAATCTATTTCAGTATTTTATTTAAGACGATTACTCAATTAAATTAGAAGGGTGTGATCATATACAAATTATCGGTGAGAGCTCGTGAAATGAATGAAATTCCCATAAAAGTAATAAACCAGTTGTTGGTAAATGATATATCATTACTCACCATAACCATATTCCTTTTTTCCAAATAATAAATGTTTTCTTTTCTTCACTGAACAACATGTAATATTTATCTATGACTCACGTTAAATTCTATCATGAATAAAGTAATTATTTGAACAGCTGGTCGCTGGTGCTGGGTGTAGGTGTTGGGCTGACTAGGGAGGCGGCATCGTTGATGTTAGGCCAGTATTTCAAACGGCGACGTGAGTTTGTGGAGATGATCGTACAGACCGGCAGTGGCGTGGGCATCACTTTGTTCTCCGTGTTCTTCAAGGAGGTCATCAAGTGAGGCTTTATGATTACAATTATTGGTGATTATTTAGGATTATTATTTATGATTATTATTTATGGTTAAAATTATCTGAGGTGGGAGTTATTGTAGATGAGACACTCAGAAAAATGAATGGCTCTTTCCTAGATCTCAACTCATCTTTTAATGAATGAGTGAGACTCAATTAGTGATGCCCTTATGTGGGTCATTTTGATCCACTTTGGCCTGTCGAGAAGGCGTACCAGTGACAAGTCTATTTTTTTCTCGTGCTGTGAGTGAGAACGTGTGTCACTATTTGGACAATATGTTTCATTCATTCTTTCTGAGTGTCATACAGACCGGAAGCATTGTGTGCATCACTTTATTTCCCGTATTCTTCAAAGAGGTCAACAAGTGAGGTCTAATGATATCATTCAAAATATATATTTTATTTCACACATTTTTAAACATCATTATTAGCTCATTGTTGTCGCGGAGCACGTTTTTTTTTTAATTATTAGGTAGTGAAGCCATTGACCGAGTGTCAATCTTATGGTAATGCTCGTGCTGTACCCGAGCATTAATCATGCTGCTGTACCCGAGCAACTCACAATCATTTCATTCCTCAATTGACGTTGAAAACTTCATAAGCTATGAAAAAATCCATCGTTCTAAATTTTCCGTGCATATTTACATCACATTGTTGATTTTCTCACCGCGCAGGTCAATCGGCTGGAGGCTGGGACTGCAGGCCGTTACGGGCACAGTTTTTCTGTCATTTATCCTGGGCATTTGTTACCGCTCAGCCTCCCTGTACCATCCACAACGACGAGCCATCCTCCATCTCAAGAACCAGAAAAAGAGGGTATGAAACTAGATTTTTTTAGTTAGCGGGGTGCAAGGAGATTATTTAACTTTTTTTTAACTTACCGGTGTAAATTTTTTAGTAAAAAGTAATTGCCGTGTTAACTGCGAGTATCCGTTTGCGCGTATTGGAGATTTTTCCTAGCAAAATTGTGACGTCGAATTTTATTCATTAGTTCGTTCCGGATTAGTGTCGATTTTTTTAAAGTTCACTCCAGATTTGTATAGTGGAAATATCTAAATTATTGCACAAGATTTTTACTTGGTACCTGACAAGATGTTCAGGACTTTCTCGGTGGACGCAGAAAAAGTTTTCTTGTTCGCTGAAAAACATTTTTGGCATTGACTTGCAATATAAAATTGCTGTACCTCTGAACGTTAGTGTCACGTGATTTTTTAATTGATTGATTGAAATCAATTGATGATTGATTTAATTTATCAGATGCATTCACAATAAATATTTGAATTTGCTTCCACCTACCGGTGAAGTACTATACCAAATAATGAAATTTATGATGGAATGACCACGTTTTCAACAAATAAAATTGATCAGATAACTTTATGCTATCGGGTCATATTCGATGCTATAATAACAATAAATAACCACTATACATTGGACAGAACTGTGTATTGTGATATTTTAAAATTGTTTTTAAAAAATTTTTTTTTTTTGCGGATTATATTTTGAACGGTTATTATGATCATAAATAATCTAGTTCTTCTTCGTTGTTCGTGTATATTTAAAATAATTTTCAAATATTGTCATTATTCGTCATTAGGCGAGTATAACTATTAATTATTATATAATAATTCTATAATTTATTATTATTATTCTCAAGCAATTAATTATTTGCTTGAGCATCTATAGTTTAAACACTTTTTTCGGTATATAAGTCATTATTCATGGTTGTTGAGGTCAAGGACAAGGGCCGGTGTGACGAGAAGCCGCCATACTTCGAGATGCAGTGCCTGAAGGCGCGCTCCATGCAGGTGCTGGTGCTGGCCTCCGCTATCTTCTCCGCGGGGCTTTACGCACCGCTCTTCTTCTTGGTGAGTCTCTTAGAATAGAATAGGATAGAATAGAATAGAAATAGAATAGAAATAGAATAGAAGTGTTGGCACTGAAAAAATAGGCCCATGGCCTGTTGCCGATTCTTGAACTTTTCGTGACTTGATTCACAAGGGATCCGGCCTTTGGAACCCGATCTTTCCATAACTGACGATTGATTGAGATAGCTGCTGGACTTATGGCCTGGTCCGTAATTTGCTAGGCATTTTAAGACTGAACATATGCTCCTGCATAGCTTCGTCTAGTCTGTTCTTGAAGAGTTACTTGTGTTTTTTGTTATTATACCCATTATATATATTTTATTGTACTTTCATAAATGTTATCTGTCGCATCGGAAGTATTAGTCTATATGTTATATCTCGCATCGGTAATGTTACATTTAGAAATGTTACTTCTGAAAAAGTTAACAATAGTTTGTTTTGCAAGCGGGGATCTGGGTCATGATCTTCTTCATGGTAAAATTAAATAATAAATTGTCGGCTTGATAGCCTCGTTCATCTGGTTCCTTAGTAAGTCGTGATGCTAAGAAATAGTAAAAGGACTTAAATTTCTGTCATACATAAATTTCGCCATATCATATTATGTTGACTTTTATTTTCCTGATCTACAATTTCACACTAAATAATATACGTTTGAAAATTACTTTTTAAAGACAACACTTCCAAAGAATCCAGTGTCTCCAATCTTACAGATGTACAATGAATTTCTCATTTAATTTTCGAATATTAAAAAAATTAATTTTGCAATGTTTTTAATATATAAAATTGTTTTAATATATAATTTTTTTTATTTATTTATTCTGTTAATTGATTCATGCATTGCCTCTGACTTCACCCAAGTGTGCAAATTTCAGATTAATTAGACAGGTAAAAGTTTGTTGAATATCAGTTATGAGATTTGTAGCTGACAAAATTATTTTTTCAAATTTTTTTAATATTGAAAAAAAAATAATTTTTAAAATCATTTATTTTGACATTTGATTCATGCATTGTCTCCAACTTTACACAAGTGTGCAAAATTTCAGATCGATAGGATAAGTAGAAGTGTATTAAATTTTGATTACAAGATTTGTAGCAGACAAACAAACAAGAAGTGAAGTTAAAGAGAAGTGTTGTAAAAATAAACCGTAAGGCTACAAAGTGAACCTTGTACTCTAATCTTAGTTATTAATTTTATTGCAGATTCTTGGTGCACAAGAAGAAGGCTTGGAAGATTCCTCGCTGATTCTCCTGCAAACCTTCCTGGGCTTCGCCTACGCGCTGGGCTGCCTGGGCTTTGGGCTGATCGTGGTGCGGCGCAGCAACCAATGCCTTATTTCCCGCCAGTACCTGTGTCAGGCAGCCCTATTGTCCCTCGGTGAGATTACTGCCAGCAGCCCTATTGTCCCTCGACTCGTTGAGATTACTGCCAGCAGCCCTATTTTCCTTCGGTGAGATTACTGCCAGCAGCCCTATTTTCCCTCGGTGAGATCACTGCCAAGTATTAATCTCAAATAATACAACCAATAATAAGATAATTTTAATCGAGTAATAATATTCTGATCTACCCAATGAAAATTTGACGTACTTGTAGCCTCTGGTTATAAGTTTAACACAATTTAAAGCAACTTTAATTATTTAGCGATTCAGTTATTATGCTGTCAGGACTAGATTTCACTATTTTTAACGAAGAATAATTTAAACAGTTAGAACTCTCAAAACAAATTTTTGAATAACGTAGGATAATTAAATATGTCCAACTAGGAAAAGTATATATTTACAGGTGTGATGAGTCTTTCACTAGCGGTGGTGCGTGGGTATCACGGGCACACGGGTATCTCGAGGTATTACATGTAAATAGGGTATCACGCGGGTATTATGGATACCCGGAGTATCGCTTAGTATCTCTGGTAGCCGAGGTATCACTGAGTATCACGGGGTATCATGAGGTATCACAGGTACCCGGGGTATCACAGGTACCCGGGGTATCACAGGTACCCGGGGTATCACAGGTACCCGGGGTATCACAGGTACCTGGGGTATCACAGGTACCTGGGGTATCACAGGTACCCGTGGTATCACTGGTACCCGGGGTATCACTGGTACCCAGGGTATTACGGGTACCCAGGGTATCACAGGTACCCGGGGTATCACAGGTACCCGGGGTATCACAGGTACCCGGGGTATCACAGGTACCCGGGGTATCAAAGGTACCCGGGGGTATCACGGGTATGCGTTATTCATGTGACCCACTTATCCACAGGCGCGATGAGTCTGTCGCTGACGGCGGTACGTGGGTATCATGGGTACGCGCTGTTCATGTGGCTGTACGGCATGCTGCTGGGGGGTGCCCACTATGCCCTGCAGATGCTCGTCCTGGAGAGGGCACGGGCACGACACTTCGCCAGGGCATGGGGCTTCATGCAGGCGGCGTCCGCCATACCCATCCTCGTCGGGGTACCCATAACTGGTGCGTTATGTGTTTATTTGCATACTAATTTACCTAAAAATATCTTAGCGCAACTATATATTTGCTTACGCATTTACACTAAATTTATTTACATTATAGTTTACTAGGCATCAATACATTCGCTTACATATTTGCATAATTTTTTTTATACAAATCTGTTAGAGCTATGATGGTAAATTGAAGTCGGGAGGTGTCCGCTTATCTGTGATTGAGTAAGTAGTTCATTGTTATTGAGTATTGCGATCAAGTAAAAAAATGTTTTTATTACTGTTTTTCAGACACAAATTGTATAATATGGGCTTGGCAATCAGTGTAAAATTTTAATTTAGTGCTTAATGTTTTTAGTGACGATAAGAAAAATTTAACTAAGAACTACCTACTCAATTGTTATGACAATTTCAGCAGCTAGAGTACAACTTCTCTTTGGTCCGCCAGGTTACATAAACGAAGCGTCAGCGAAGAGCGGCTACTTTTTCTCAAGCGCCTGCACTCTGGCGGGCGCTTCATGCCTCTTCTTTTTGAAGGCGACACCCATGGCCCCCGAGTCCCAGCCTGGATCCTTCACGCGTCCTTCAGAAAACCACCATAACACTGAGGATATCCCCCGATTTCCTGGATTCGATAAACACATCGAGAAGCCGGGCCAGCTTTTCAGTCCTCTTCAGATGCAGAACGGCCCAGTGAGAGGACCCACAGGTCCAACGTGTACATGTGGTGCGGAACCTTTAATGGTGATGCCCAAGTATGAGATGGATTTTCGGAGAGTGCCAAAGAATCTTTCGTTTGCTTCTTCTATTGATACTGGAGGGCCTATGTTTAGACCTGAATTACTTACGTGTGTCTCTGAAGAAGGTTTACTCGGTCCCTGTTGTGCTAATATGGAAGAGACTTTAAGTGAAGACTGTGGTGCTATGTCACACATAAGTCGATACAACGCCATGCCATGCAGGATACAAGCGCCGTACCTTAACAATGACAGGCCATTTTCTGCCTACAGATCCCAATCTTTACCTAGGCGAGCCTTCCAAAATCAAAACAGTCATTCCTATCACCAGATTTCGACATTACCTAGGGATGGTTCTTTAGCCATGTCATGTAGGCGGTTGGGAAGCTCATCGGGTGTTAGTTTTAGTGAACCTGAGGGATTGGCAAGGCTAGGCAACCGACCTGGAAGTTTACGTAGCATGTCCCCCTTAAATCCTCAACAGTTTCCCCACCATCGCCTCAAACTTCCTTCTCCTCCTCCACTAAGAGGTCATAGAGAGTGTCCGCCTCTTACTTCCCGTGACAGAACCCATCCTTCTATTCTTCGGCGCCCTCTGCCCCCTCCTCCCCAACAACCCCAGCGACGGTTCACGCAGATGGAGGAAAGAACCACCTCGGTGTGACCCGAACCTCAGCTTCCCCCACAACCCCCCGAGTTGCCCTTCCCCCCCTGCCCCGTGTGCTACTCTTGTGATCCCCAACCGCGGTGATGGGGGACGGGGGACGACATCGCGGTGACAGGGGACAGCAACTGGGACCAAACATTCTGAAAAATAAATGGGCCACGTTGTTCAAATAGAGATCAACTTTCTTACCCACAGCAAAAAACGGAGCATCTACACGCCTATTTGCCGGGCCAAATTTGGTCCGAGTGACGTAAACAAGCACAAGAAGTGCATCGCTATTTGGACAAATTCCCATTCATTTCTCTGAATGAAAGCCAGACTAATTGAGACCGTTCACAAAATTTAGTTATGCCACTAAAATTACCATTTCAGAAGTGGATGGGGATTAACGGGGGTGAAGGAGGAGGGGGAAGTCTATGAGGTTCTGGAGAAAATTTCAAGACGTGCTTAAGGCTTCTAATGCGCGCACCATATTTGTGTTGAGGTTTTTCCTGACATAGGTATAAGGTATACCTTATACGGTATACCTTATCGGTATAACTTATACCTTAGGTATAAGTGAATTTATTTTGTCTGCTGTGCATTTAATGGAAGTCTTCGTGTGTGATGGTTTTTGGGCATTCATACAAATAATCTCAGTCGAAGCAGTGCCCAAATATAGTGCCAATAGTCACTTCAAATTAGTGAACTCTTGTAATATAGACGTTAATTTTAAAGTGTCTTGAGTCAGCTTTGTTACGTATTCAGTTAATTTATAGAAATTTCGATATCAATAATTTAATCATGGCGCTGTCGTCTATAAATCTATTATACTTACTAGACTTGGAGTCTACATGCAATCTCGTTTAAAACAGAATACTAAGCAAAGACATACTTGAATAGAAAATAACATCTGATACTTTTCAACTACTGCGATTCAAACTTGAATGTTGACAGAGATCTGAACTACTCATTAAATCTGTTGAAATTTACTTTCAAAATTCATAAGAGAAAAAGTTTGTTGACATCAACAGTAAAGCGCTTATTTCATGGCTGGCCTCTGGAAACGAATTTTGGAACTTCGCTCACTTCGGCCCGTTAATTAAATTTATATATTTTTGTATATTAAATTAAATATTTCTTCTGTGGTCAAAGAACCTTGCTACTTAAGCTCATTCCTCGACTGTTATTTCACATTTTTATATTTTACTGAATTAGTTGCTATTTTTTTAAGCAACTTTAATCGACGATTGAACTTTTAAACCAAAGACAACAATGGAATCATTATGATGCGTACAAAGTTGCATTTTCTTTATGAATAATAATAATGAAATTTAATTAATTATAATAGATTTTAAGTATGATCTGTCCTTCCAAAGAGCAAGGTGGAAAAAACGACGAATTAAGTTTAGCGATGCCAAAGAAATTAGAATAAGTCAATAACTTAAGACGGTGTATTAACTATGATTTTTTTATACGTGCCAAAACGCAGTTTAGGATTTTGATCATTTGCGAGATTTTAAATTTAAGATTCATCCATATTATGGCTCAACAACGGGGATAACATTTCCATCCATTTTATGCCCCAACAACAGGGATAACATTTTCATCCATATTATGGCCCAACAACAGGGATAACATTTTCATCCATATTATGGCCCAACAACAGGGATAACATTTTCATCCATATAACGGCCCAACAATAGGGATAACATTTTCATCCATATAACGGCCCAACAACAGGGATAACATTTTCATCCATATTATGGCCCAACAATAGGGATAACATTTTCATCCATATAATGGCCCAACAACAGGGATAACATTTTCATCCATATAATGGCCCAACAACAGGGATTACATTTTCATCCATATAATGGCCCAACAACAGGGATTACATTTTCATCCATATAATGGCCCAACAACAGGGATTACATTTTCATCCATATAATGGCCCAACAACAGGGATTACATTTTCATCCATATAATGGCCCAACAACAGGGATTACATTTTCATCCATATAATGGCCCAACAACAGGGATTACATTTTCATCCATATAATGGCCCAACAACAGGGATTACATTTTCATCCATATAATGGCCCAACAACAGGGATTACATTTTCATCCATATAATGGCCCAACAACAGGGATTACATTTTCATCCAAATCGTAGACCCAATAGCGAGCATGAAATTTTCTCTTTCTTATCTGTGTCATAAATTTAATTAATGAATTCCGAATTTTCATTTTCTTATTAAGTCTTTAGTGTTACCATTTTTGGATAATTATACTGTATGATTTGCTGATAAAATAAGAATTTAATTTTGTATCCCACAAGATTTCTTCAACGAGCTCTAATTTCAATCATATTTAATCGAAGGTCTATTTAATGTACACCCTCAAACAATTTTTATTTATTCAGAGTTTTACAACAAGCATTGTTTTATGAGATTAATATCTCACTAATATTTTAATAGCTGAGTATCAGTAAATAAAACAGCCATTCACTTCCGTAGCGAGGAAAAATTAAAATGAAACGTTTCATTTAAAGGGCTTCACATTTTTTTGAATTTAATTTTAATTTTGCGAATAAAGATGCAGGAGTTCGGGCCTATATTGAATCCTAGTTGGGAAAACTAAAAAATCTTAGAACTTATTATGAACTTTGCTGTTTGTAATAGGATTTGAGGCAAAATATACATGATTTACGCACAAATGTCATGTGGAAATGATTATTCTATGCTAATGTTCATATAATGTATTGCTGCAGCGTCCTTTCTAGCTAAAATGTATTTAGCTACGATCCAAAAGAATTTTAAAAGTGTGGCATTGAATAATTTTAGTTTAAGAGTTATGAATTTTTAATAGTTTTTTATTGGTTAATAATATTTAATTTAGTTTCATTAACTATGCCATCAAGCAATATAGCGCAGTACCATGACGTCATCACGCAATATAGCGCAGTAACATGGTGTCATCACGCAATATAGCGCAGTAACATGACGTCATCAAGCAATATAGCGCAGTAACAACGTCATCACGCAATATAGCGCAGTAACATGACGTCATCACGCAATATAGCGCAGTAACATGACGTCATCAGGCAATATAGCGCAGTAACATGGCGTCATCACGCAATATAGCGCAGTAACTGCGCTGTACTGCGATTCAGTATCTAACCGATCATTTTTTTTCCCGGTTAAATAGGAAGCAAGATAATAAAATAAGATATGGTACAATAAGTAATAAATTGAAACATACAAAGTAAATTTGGTGTGAATTTAGTGGTTAAAATATCATTAGTAAGTGGACTGTCTAATATTATTGAACTCAGTTAAAAACTTCGTCCTTATAACACAAATTGCATTGAATAAATCTCTTGAATACTACGAGTAATAAATTAATAGTTTGAATATTTTCCCGCAGGTATTAGCACTGTATTGGATTATAACCACTTCACGTGTATCAGAATTCACTTCTTCAATTGTTTTATTCAAGTAATAAATTTTTAAGGTTGTGCACTCCTTCATCTATTGTCTACGTGCCCGAGTCTGCGTTTACAAGCACATAGTAAAAAAATATTTACCTTCTAATGTGAGATAAATCTTGATATTTATATTTATATTGATAATCTTTTATATTTCTTTATATATTTTATATTTACATTAATGTAATACCGAGAACTAAATTATTTTGACTGTACTAAAGATTTTTTATCTCAGATGGCATTATATGTTTGTGAGAAATTTTTGAAGAGAAATTGTATGTGTCTTGGAACTTTCTACGCGTGGGTATTGTTAATTTTTTTTCGTGGGTATCTTGAATCTAAAGATTTGCACTAGCGGAGATTTGAATCTTTTCACTAGATGATTTCTCCTAGTTTCCACTAGTGGGTTTCTTGGGAATTTTCAGGAGTATGTATCTACTAGTTTTTCACTAGCGAGTACTTTGAATTTTCACTAGTGATGAACATGCAGGTTTAGCTTGTCTCAAGTTTATGGTATTTGTTCCGTCAGGACCTTTTTCATAGTTTGAATTTATGTTATTTCAGGTATAACTTAACGAAAATGTTTCAAATTTTGTTGACATTGAGAAACAAATAGAGATCTTTCTGCAACGTAGGTGTAATGTTAAAAGTTTCTACATTAGAGAGTTCATTTGCAATTTAGAACGAAAGTGTAGGCTTTTCAATCAGTGTTCTGTATGTGTGTAGTGACTTTCTACAGTTTCTTAGAGCAGATGTATTTTTTATTTAGAAAAATACACCACTTGGAAGGTGACTGCTGCTTGTATTATTGACCTTCAATAAAAATCAAACGTTTTATTTTCAGCTGATGTATTCTTAAAGTATCATATGTATTGGTGGCAATGAATTAATAGCGATTACATGATATCAGACGTGTATATCTGACGCAGTTTCATCTTAAAAATCGCCTCGGGGACTGCATGTCGACAAGAACGAAGAATTAAAATGCGTGTTTCTAATTTTGCAAGCCATAATTTTACTGGATTTAATTAGGTATAAAATTAAATAAATCCTGAATGCGGTATAAAATTAAATGAATGCCTCTAAGATGGCTCTTTCGCAGGCGCTGCAGTGAAAAATTATTAACTCCGCAAAAAAAATTGGCTAACTTGTTCATTTCACTTAGTTACCGCACTTCTTCAAACGTGACTGGAAAAAAAGAAGATAGTTGGTTCAAGGATTACTTAAATATCGTCTGTCTTCGGATTCCGGTTACAGTCATGGTTGAAGACGGATGCGTCTAAGTTACCTTGCATAATTGTGCTCACGGATAGTATCTAAATATATGTCTCGTGCATATATATCATTATCAGTATTATAAATGGGTAAGTCACTTGCAAGTGTGAGGAGTAGAAGTTGAGCTTCAAAGCTCGAGCTCCTAGTTCCAATGATGCGGCGTAAGAGTCTGAATCAATGTCCTGATTTAGACGGGGACGCCGGCCCTTCTCCTTTGTCTGCTTCTGTGCCTCTGATACAATCATCGCCAGTAACCAACAGGTCTAGTGACGGTGGCATCAACTGCATTCCTGAAATTCCCAATTCCCCGTCATTATTGAGCTGTCCACCAGCACTAGGTACCAACTTGGTTGAGCAGTCTACATCTAGCGAAAAATTGTTGCATTAGGAAAAGTAATTATGAAGGATTTGCTTGTGTCAATGGCTCGGATCAACTCTCTTTGCGTTCAGACATGTCGAAAAGTGAGTTCCAGCAAATCCCTACTCAGCAACATTCTACCAGCTCAAAGAATATAGCAGAAGACTGTTTGAGATCCACTCAAGAGCCTCATGAGGTTGAGATAGAGCCTAGTGTGACAAACTCTCTAGGGAAAGTTATAATTGTTGAGCCAGTTACTGGCACCCGCCCAGTTGATAATCTCTCACAAATGATTCGACCTTGAGTAAAGCTTTAGCCAGCTCTCCATTTGGCAGAACAGGAATTTCTGGAGTAAGCAAGAAACTTGACCAGAAATTCTTGTCATTACTCTTGAGGAAGAGCTTGGAGATAAGATGCTCTGATTGCTCTCTCTGCTGAAGGTCAATCAATTTGCCTCTGGACAATAAAGTGCCGTCTTCCTATCAACTTCACAAAGTCCATTGGAGTCATTTGAACATTAAGTTATGATGTCTGAAGTGGAGATCTTGAAAAGGCTCTGACATTGGCCGGCTTCAACAATGCCCCTGCGGAGACAATTCTGAAAGGCAAAGATAAGGTTACAGCCTCAATGTTTAAAATAACTTTCAACTTAAGTACCACACCAAACTTTATTAAACTTGGGTACCAGCGTTTCCAAGTGAGCCCATACAGTGCACAGCTTTGGCAGTGTTTCAAGTGGCAAGACTTCGGTCACAGTGCAAGCAGTTGCAAAAATTCCCCACATTGTGTTGCCTGTTCTAGCGCCCATAATGTGAAAGACTGTTCTCACTGAGGCAGTCCACATTGCTGTAACTGTGGAGGTCAACTATACGGCCAGCTATGGTAGATGTAGATTCGTGAAAGAGGCCAAGTTGGTAGTTGATAGAATCAGAGTCGAGTAAAAGGTTTCCTAGCGGGAAGCTTTAAGGATTGTGGAGCCGTCAGCATACAGCAATATGTCTTAAGTTAACAATCCCAACTGACCTTTTGTCACTAGCCACTGTGCACACAGAGAATATAAGGAAAGTGATCACTACCCAGCTGTAACCTGTGTTGGTGTTGAGGTCTCTACTGTGAGGTATAGAGCTTGACCAACCTTGAAGTTAGAGGGTGGTTCGTGGGGTGCATGGCTGACTGCTCTGCATCAGAAGGGTCTGCTCTATTAGCAGACATTGAGGTAGACAAAACCAATTTCAGTGGCAACATTGTGAAATTGTGTAACTATATGAACCCCAAGTATAATAAGTCTTGGTAAACGCAGAGCTGCGTTCAAGCTGTTGAAGCTAAGAAAACTGCTATAAAAGCTCTAATTTTCCGTTCTTTCCCTGTTAACCTAATTGCCTTCAAAAAAAGTGAAACCAGAGTAAAATGGGAGGTCAAGAAGACAGAGCAGAACTCCTGGAGGAGATATTGCAGCACCAGCATCTTCAACACCCCCATATCTCTAATTTGGAAAAAGGTAAAGCGTCTTTGTAGACCATTTGTCCGGATTGCTCTTGGTAAAGTACAATCTCTCTCTCCACTATGAAAAATTCTTCAAATGCCCAGCCCCATCCCCCTATCCTTCACAAGCTTACACCGAGTGACGAGTCTGACTTGCCATTGAATGAGCCTTTCTCTTCCTATGAGCTACAAAATGCCATTTAGTCTCTGAAGAATACATCAACAGGGCTAAATCCAGACTGGCTACCTCAAATTTTTAACCAGTTTGGATTGGGCCCTGCTTCTTTCAATATCACTCTCTGAACCACGTTTCTAATCTTCGCTAATCCATTCAACTGCTATTCGATAAAAAACCCATCGGATCACCACGTACTGCGTGACAAAACTAAGGAACCTGCTATAGAAGGATTATAGGCTTTCATATTTTAGTGTCTTAGAAGCAAAATGGACCTTAGGAATGCGTATGCTTCACGAGAGATATTTTCAAGCGACACTGAATTGTTACTAAGACGATCGTTTGCGGTAGTACAAGAGCTAACGCTCCAGGGCTTGCTTGACTCCACACGAGCCTGAATTGAAGTGTGAAGTGTCTGGGATATTTTTATATAAATAATTGTGAGGGTGCGTGTTAAATAACACTTGCTTATTCTGAACGATTCTTCCTGAAAAATGTACAAGCATATGACCTAAGGTTTAGCCAGAGCTACCATCGTATTCAATGAAGTTCGTCTCATAATTAATGCTGATGTGCACAGGTGCATTAATCTTCTAAAATTATTGTCAATAACTATGACTCAAAATCTCAGAAATATATTTAGTTTTTCAAGCATCACAAATCTGAAAACTACCAATCTCGCTGAAGGTTGGCGGCATGTACGTATATGAGGCATGATTTCGTTACCCTACCGAGAAGGCCATATCCTTCTAAATTCTAAAATGATGGATCTAATTCAACAAATTTGTATTTATTCAAGTATAAATTCAAAATGAATTATTCATACACCAATGGAAAGAGAAAGATTCAATGTTTTTTTACATACTTACAAATGTCCAACATTGTGCTACACGGCAAACGTCTAAACGGTAGCCAAACTCGTCCCACACACGAGAAAATATATCTTCTGTTACTGAGTGCACCGTAGCAGTGATACGGTTCTTCAGATCTATCAGAGTTTCTGGTAGAGGCGGGACGTAAACAGAGTTGCTGGTAGAGGCAGGACGTAAACAGAGTTGCTGGTAGAGGCGGGACGTAAACAGAGTTGCTGGTAGAGGCGAACGTAAACAGAGTTGCAGGTAGAGGCGGAACGTAAGCACAGTTGCAGGTAGAGGCGGAACGTAAACAGAGTTGCAGGTAGAGGCGGAACGTAAACAGAGTTGCAGGTAGAGGCGGAACGTAAACAGAGTTGCAGGTAGAGGCGGAACGTAAACAGAGTTGCTGGTAGAGGCGGTACGTAAACAGAGTTGCAGGTAGAGGCGGAACGTAAACAGAGTTGCTGGTAGAGGCGGTACGTAAACAGAGTTGCAGGTAGAAGTGGGACGCAAAACGAAATGAATTCTAACTGCCACGGAGTATATATACGTGGTTATTTATTTGTTCGGAATGTTGTCTTGCTGAATATCTGGAGTTACGGGCTATAGTTACCTCCGTTCCTTACATGGACAATACTTCGGAGCTTATTACAGAGCGAGTTAGAAAATATTTACTTGTTTAAATAAGTCTGTTAAAGACCTTTTTATGGGCTTAGGCAAGCCTAATGCCTTGTCGACCGTGAAGCAAAATTTCTTGAAAAAAAAATTGTAATCGTTCCTCAAATTGACAGTAATTGAACGTCCGTTTGGCTGATAAAATTAATAAAAGTTTAAAAATTACTTTTTAAAGACAACACTTCTGAAGAACGCGGTGTCTCCAATGTTAATGATGTATAATAAATTTCTCATTTTATTTTCGAAGAATAAAAAATTAATTTTTCAATTTTTTTTAATATATAAAATTTTTTAATTATTTATTCTGTCAATTGATTCATGCATTGCCTCCGTCTTCACACAAGTTTGCAAAATTTTAGATCAATTGGACAGGTAAAAAAAGTGTGTCAAATATCAATTATAAGATTTGTAGCTGACAAAAATATATTTTTTATTTTTTAATATTGGAGAAAAAAAATTATTCCTAAAATTATTTATTTTGTCATTTGATTCATGCATTGTCTCCAACTTTACGCAAGTGTGCAAAATTTCAGATCGATTGCATAAGTAGAAGTATATTAAATTTCGATTACAAGATTTGTAGCAGACAGACAAACAAGAAGTGAAGTTAAAGAAAAGTGTTGTAATAACGTAGAGCATCTCTAAATTGATTCTGATATTTGCTTTGAATATTTTTGGAGATTGAAGAAATAATTTACTGTGCATTTTTAACTGATGAATTTGTGTAAATGTGAATCAAGATTGGGTAAACGCTGGAGTGCGGTATCTATTATACTACAGAGAACCTTACCAAATTAAGCTTATTTGAATTGGATTAAAATCAACAATGGTCATGTTAGTCAGGAATTTAATTTAAACTCGTAACTAATATATTTATTTGTTAATCATATCTATCTTATAGTTATTCACTCCTAAGATTTGATGAAAATTTCAGTCGTGTTTCTTAAATCTTACCCACTGAAATTCCATCAAAATGTTAAGTGATAAGCAAAATGTTGGTGAATGGGAGAAAACAATTTGACATTTTCAATGACTCGGTAAGTTGTATTCTATTACATTTTCAAATTTTCTTCCCTCTACGTCATACGAATAGTTGATAATCTACCGATCACGAATTTCTTATAATAAATTGCTATGATTATACTCGTAATTTAAATCAAACAATGTTACCAAATGCATTCACTCATATTTCGACCGTCACTTAAGTGTCGGATACATCATGCGGCCAAAAATCTAAAAAATTTGATCATTTCTGGAAATTCAATGAATCTTTTATTATTAATGCGGTCAGGAAAATACTGCAACTATCATGTAAAGTCGCTCGTCTGCTGTCATGTTAAGTCGCTCGTCTGCTGTCATGTAAAGTCGCTCGTCTGCTGTCATGTAAAGTCGCTCGTCTGCTATTATGTAAAGTCGCTCGTCTGCTGTCATGTTAAGTCGCTTGTCTGCTGTCTTCACGTGTATGCTTCACAACGAATCTCACTTGTGCACGCGTTTCAATGTCCTGAATTGTATGAAATAAATGCGCTTAAATTACATTGGAAACTCTTCATTACAAGGCGGCTGATTATTGTCAAGATTGGAAACGTTTAAGAATTTCCCTCCAATTATAGATGAGAAAGTTTTGTGCCCTGAAAATAACATAACTTTTTACTCACTCGTTCAGAGTAGACTAAAACATTTCTGATCCATCCTCTCTAAACCGGCAGAATAAAAAATCTTGAAGAATTATTAATTTGATACATAATCTATATTATATCTTTAACGTTCATGGACAAGAAATCCGACAACTATTCGAGTCCACCCATTAACTGAATAATATATATTTATTTCACGCAAGTCTGCTTGTGATCTTACACGAGGTTCAATGTATCCGAGAGAATACAATATTTTGAGCTTAATTTTGTAAATAACTTGTATCAATATGCTTATAAACGGACAGTTTTTTTCATTAGCAATCAATAACAATCTGTAGCGAATTATTTAATAAATTAAAATCTCATTTGATAATAAGAATTCGAGCGTCAGCATGCAATGAAAATTAAATTTATTTAATATTTCTGTTCCAAATATAAAATATTATAGATTTTAAATTGTGAAGGTGTTATTATCATAAACAATTTATGAAAAAATCATCTGTATCGGCGATGGTTGTTATTGATAAATCAATAGTTAATGAATTAATGTAAAGAATTTAATTGAAAGTCTGTCCGTAAATTTAATCGGACAATCGTTTTGTCGCCTGCTTCGTCTCCTCCACGAGCCGTTGGAGGTCGACCAGAGGCCGGGCCTTGTTCAAAAATGGGTGCTGTAAAATAAACAAAATTAATCATTACTAAGATTAAATAATTAACAATAATTAAGAGTATTACACATATATATCTCTTCGTAAAATGAAACTTGGAATTGAAAAAACGTTCGTCAACGCCAGGTATCTGGAGTCACAAACAGTAGATATAAAGTTAACCTGTTCGGATTTATCATCACCAGACATATATAGTTTAACATATTTTGGAGCTACCATTAGTAGACTAAAGGGTAAACTATTTTGTAACTCATTCTTATAATTGTCGTCTTTGTTATCCTGATTTGGAGCCTAGATATTCTACGCCTATTCACGAGAGAAGGTCTAGTGATTAGAGTTACTGTGAAGCTTATAATTATAACATATATAATTATAACCCTATCAAAATTTAGAGTCGTCCCAGCTTCTGGTACCCCAAATCAGAAGCTGGGGCGACTCTAAATTTTGTTAGGGAATTGTTATAGCGAAATTATAATATATATAAATATAATTATTATTGCAAAATTATAATAAATATAATAATAATTGATATAGCGAATTATATAATTATAATTATATATTAAACAATTAATGATACCTGTATCATGACGGCGGCAGAGGCACGCTTTGTTTTCTCGACCTCGAGGCAGCGGTCGAGGAAGTCCCGGAACTCGGGGGAGAGCTTGTCGTGGTTCTTGATGGGGGGCTTGCCTCTGGTCACGATGAGGTACAGGGCGCGCACCTGGTCCTCGTGCAGGTAGGGCGGCTCCCCTGCAGGATAAGTGAGTCATTGGTGAGGCAGGAGTGAGTCAATAGTGAGGTAGGTGAGTCAGGAGTGAGTTAGGTGAGTCAGGAGTGAGTTGGGTGAGTCAGGAGTGAGTTGGGTGAGTCAGGAGTGAGTTGGGTGAGTCAGGAGTGAGTTAGGTGAGTTAGGAGTGAGTTGGGTGAGTCAGGAGTGAGTTAGGTGAGTCAGGAGTGAGTTAGGTGAGTCAGGAGTGAGTTAGGTGAGTCAGGAGTTAGTTAGGTGAGTCAGGAGTGAGTTAGGTGAGTCATGACTAGCCTTCTGTAGCGCGCCTGGTCCTCGTGCATGCAGGTAGGGGGGATTTCATTTGTTCTATTAACATAATGGCTGCATATGGCACAATAAAAACTGCTCACCTTATATCTTTGCATGCCGTCTATCCCTATTAATGTATATTCATTTGCTCTATTACCTAAATAACATAATAAACACTGATCCCCTTAACCCTCTACTGCCTGACAGGAGTAACCGGAGCAATATTGTCACAAGCCTACTTCCCAAAAAGGATACGTTCTAGTGAGCGTAAAATGACTTGCACTGATGGTTGCCGCCACGTACGACAACTTTAAACTGTTCTCTGTTGCGTACAAACGTCCTCCAGTTGCTGCACTCAATAGTTTACGTATAATTTAAGTTGAAAGTTATGTTCCCGGAGAGTGATATACGGCGGTAAAGGCTTAGGTCATACCGTCTTTCATCTCGAGCGCCATGATGCCCAGGGACCAAATGTCCACCTCAGGACCGTAGTCCTTGCGGCCGATGAGCTCGGGCGCCATCCAGTATGGCGTGCCGACCATCGTCTGGCGCTGCGACTTCTCCGGCGTCAGTTGCGCGCAGAACCCGAAGTCCGCTGATCAAATTTAACCATTTATGAGTTGATTATGAATTGAATTTCATATTAATGTAATTACACTGTAATTTGATTCACTATTGCCGCTCACTAACTCATCGGATGGGTACTGTCTATCGCACCTCGTGAATTTTTCGTATCGCCCCTCACTGCCACCCCTCACTACCGCCCCTCACTACCACCCCTCACTACTGCCCCTCACTACCACCCCTCACTACCACCCCTCACTACCACCCCTCACTACCACCCCTCACTACCACCCCTCACTACCACCCCTCACTACCACCCCTCACTACCACCCCTCACTACCACCCCTCACTACCACCCCTCACTACCACCCCTCACTACCACCCCTCACTACCACCCCTCACTACCGCCCCTCACTACCGCCCCTCACTACCGCCCCTCACTACCGCCCCTCACTCATTTTGATCTCTCCGTTCTGGCCGACCAGGACGTTGTCGCTCTTGATGTCTCGGTGGATGATGTTGCGCTCATGCAGGAACACCAGCGCCTGCAACATCTCCCTGCGCACCAATCCAAACATCCAGTCTAGTTTACATGCAAATCTAAGTTATTTTGATGAAGACAAATATATTAATGCAAATCTCAGTTTTTTATAAAAAGGAATATATTAAGAAAAATCTTGTAGCTTAATTATTTGAACGAGCCACGTAACGAAATAATTAAAAAAAAAGTCAAGTAACGTAGTCAATCAAAAAAGTCATGTAAAGAAATCATTAAAAAAAGTCGTGTAACGTAGTTATTTAACAAACTCGTGTTACGTAGTCATTTACAAAAGTCTTTTAACGTGGTCATTCAAAAATTGGTGTTAAAGCCAATAAAATAAAGTCATATGTATAACTACTTCTTAGCGATAGATATCTTAATTAAAAAATTTTATTTTTCGTTAGCTAATGAAGTGAAGATTCCCCAATATTGGAGATTTCTGATACTTTATATATAAATTCGTTGGAATTATAAGCAAATGATCTCAATTTATCTATTTGAAGAGTTGACGTAAATCTATCATGGATTTCTCGTGCTTCCGTTGTAAAAATAGATTTTTAGTTTAATTTAATTTGACACGACGTGATGATAACCTTCATCGTGTAATTGACGAAAACAATGATGCATAGAAGTTTGTATGGGAACAATATCAACGTTCGTGAGTAGGTTTATGTTGATGGCTGAACCAGTGATGATGAAATGTTGTCCTGATGACATCCATAGAAGAACTGAATAAAAAAGAGAATAAGAACTAGAAAAAAGGAAGAACGAATAAAAAATAAATAAGATGTGTCCGTTCAACGTCAATAAAAATTATTGGAAAATAGTTTAGTTTATTGGAATATAGTTTAGCTTATTGGAAAATAGTTTATTGGAATATAGTGGAATAGAATGAACCGATATTTTAATTTAAGACCCTCATGTACATGTTGTATGGATTTTCTCAGTTAGTTTGGGCTCCAGGCAAGACTACATAGAAATTTTTACGTAGGAACGTCCAAGCAACGTCTCTAGGATTTTTCATAAAACTTTAAGAAAAATTGTGGGGTCATATTGTTCAAATAGTGACACACTCTCTTCCCCACTGCACTAGAATAGAGGGGTTATAATACTGATAGGTTCTTCCGCCGAGCAAAACTAGGTGTGGCTGTACCACACAAGAACAAAATGTGCATCGATGTTTTGATATATAGTTTCACTTATTTCTCTGACTTTAGCGGTTGCCTGACACTCGTGTAGAAATTTATTATACTTTGTCTGAGTGACGATGCACATTTGACCTCATGTGGGTCAATTTGACTCACATTGGCCCATAAAAAGGGCGTATTAGTGCTGCGCGCAGCAAGTGTGACATTATTTGGACGATATGTTCCATACATTTTTCTGAATGGCGCATAAACCCACAGTTAAGTGACGTACTCAACGATGTACGAGCCGATGAGGACATTCCCTTATTAAAGCACATAAGGACCTAATAATGAAATATAATAATAGCGGTTTCAGTGTTCAGAAAACCGTAGGCCTGTCGCCGATTCTTAACACCGCAGAACATTCTCAGCTTGTTGCGGTCTCGAACTCGCAACTCGCTGCTTAAATTTTTTTTGCTCAACAGCCCGGCCTCCTCGCCGATTCTGACCAGAAACTGGCGCACAGAGCTGGGATCGAACCCGCACCTCTCTTCTCCAATCTTGCTACTCTGAACTGTAACCACTGGGCCACCTTGCATCATAAGGACATAAGGTGCATCGCTATATTGACAAAGTCCCACTCATTTCTCTGGATGTAGCTAATGCCACTTACATACCCAGAGCGACGTAGCATTATCGACGAGGTAGGAGCCGATGTAGTTGACGATGTTAGGGTGACGTGTTCTCTTCATGACGTTTATCTCTGTAAGGATGAGTTCAGGTCGCGGCTGGGCATCAATTATCATCATCTTAATGGCCACCGTCTCGCCTGTCGAGCGATCTGTTGCTAGGTGCACCTGGCCTGATGCTCTGCGCGATTTTTTTACATAAAAAATTACTTTTTTAATTAATTTAAATAAATAAAAATGAATTTATGTTATCATTATACTATTATCATATAACTCACTCAGAGAAATGAGTGACATTTATCCAAATAGCGATGCACTTCAAGCACTTGTGGGGATCATTCTGATTCAGTTTGGCAAAGTGAAAAAGCGTATCACTGCTACGTGCAGAAAGTTTGTCAGCATTTGGCAAAATGTCTCTTTTTTTTTAATTTGCATATATAGCAAGGTCACCAAGAATTTAAAAGCAAAAAAAAAACTCAAATTCAAGATATGATGAGCGCGTTTGAAAAATCTTAAAGTTACGTTAAAAAGTAAATCTGTGCATAAAAAAACTTCTTTCATGAACTCGAAGAGTTCACCGCGAAACTCACGTGGTAGGATTGCTGAAACTGAAAATTTCACGTGGCTAGTACTGAAAATTTCTGGAAAAGATAAAATATCGAAGGTCAAAGCTAGAGTTAGAACAAAATTAAAGCACAAATCACTACAAATGTTACCCCTGTCCGATCTGCTGCCTTAGATCGTATTTCTTCTTTGGGTCTCCGAAGTCGACAACTGTACGTAGTTTGTTCATCACCTCTTGCTTGTCGATCTTCTTAGTCGCGTTACCGCCGGGCTTCGGCGCCGGCGCGGGGCCGACTTTCGGGCTTCCGTCGGTCCTGGAAAATGGGTTCATCAGTTTCAGTGGTGGTAAAATTGAGTGAGAGGGTAATATTTTTATTTGATAGCAGTATGAATGGCATTTCATGGGATAGCATAATATACATGACTTCAATCTTTCTGGTAAATCTATATGTACTCGCCACTGATCAATAATCAACCTCTGATCAATAATTCTCGCCACTGATCAATATTCTGCTATTGATCGATTATTTGTTAACAATTGATACAGAGGTCCCTTGTTGGTTCACATGTCCCGTGTTGGATCACTTACTGGTTCTCGACTGGACGCGTGTAAACTGACATGGTCCTCTCAGGTCTCGCAGGAATCGCTGGTGCATCTGCCTCGTCCTGAACAATTGAGTAATACAATTAAACACAAAATACGTACCTATTTCATTAGTCTGTTACCTATGTCATTAGTCAGCTTAAATTGCAAGTTTACCGAGAATTTATTAGCCAATAAACGCTTCACCAAATCTTCAAAAACATTGTGGAGACTACAGCTCCATTATTATTGTTGAACTGATGATGAACTGTTCTCTGAACGTTTTCAATGACGATATGATGAATTTGCTTGGCGTTCTCATATGAACGCCTTGGAGTTCTCATATCATGGATAATTCATGAGTGTGGGCCGAGGTATAAATGACATAGATCATTGGTTTTTTATTGAGTCTGCAGTTCATATCCTAAATAATTCATGAATATGAACATGGAGATATTCCATGGATACGTCGTCTCATATACTTTACTCGACAATTTAAGTGGATCTTAGATTACTAATGCCTCCAAACATTTTCGGTGAAACATCAATTTAGATCAAAGATAATTCATATGTACATCAATTTAAAGATCATCGTCAGCACAGTTTAGATCTTAGATGATTAATATTCGTATATTAAAATGTTTTTATTAGGTGGCGTCAAATGCTTGCATAGTCTGTTTATCGTATATCATAAATGCCTAGCATATATCGTAACAGTTTCAGTGAATCGACAGTTTAGATCTTAAATAAATAATTTATGAACATGAGCACTGAAATGCTTTGTATAGATTATCTCACGCACATCGCGTTGGAAGGTAGACACCTCCCTAGACTTAGTATAGATTATCTCACGCACATCGCGTTGGAAGGTAGACACCTCCCTAGACTTAGTATAGATTATCTCACGCACATCGCGTTGGAAGGTGGACACCTCCCTAGACTCTCTGATGTCACACAAGCCCCCACGCGGCGAAGCGTAGTCTTCAAAGGAGTCGGTGGGTTCTTTTCTGGACAATTTCGTGGGTAATGGAGGTGGCAGCTCCATGGAGCCATAGACATCGTCAACAGGCCTTGGAGGTCCGTCTGGCAAGTCATCGTAATCTGCACAAGATAAATAGATATGTTAGAGGATTAACAATAGATAATAGTAAGCTTAAGAATAATGAATAATAAACAAGATTATCAATAGATAATCGTGGGTGCTTGAGATAAATGGATATGTTAGCGGATTACAAATAGATAATAGTGAGCTTAAGAATAATGAATAATTTAGAAGATTATCAATAAATAATCGTGGGAGCTTGAGGTAAATGAATATGTTAGAGGATTAACAATAAACAATAGGTGGAGCTTAAGATTAATGAATATGTTAGAAGATTGTCAATAGATAATCGTGGGAGCTTCAACCCGACTGGTTGAACATGTATATGACATTCACATTTGACGAAGAAGCGACGTCCTTTGTAATACAAGGTGAGTCAGAGACATTTTTAATGCAATTTTTGCACGAAAAAATTACATTTTCAAACAAATACTATCTTCGCAAGTTTGCGTACACTTTATTCTTATAACGTAGTTAAAGCTACAATTATTTTTATCATGAACCCACAAATTGTTGACCTTTGACCTCGTAAAACAATTATTATACGTAATCTATTTAATTTGGTCCGTTTTGTGGAAGCAACTAACTTTAAAATTATCCATTATTATTCATTTACTGTCACTTTACTTCTTTTGTCGTTTCAAATCACCCTTTTTAGCTCATTTTCGCATTTATGGAAAAATGCCCTATTGTGCTCGCCATGTCTGTCCGTCTGTCCGTCCGTGACCTCAAGTTTTCGTCGGCGAGAAAATGCGCTCTCTGGCACTCACTGCAGTGAGTACTGAGTTATATTTTTTTACTATTTTGTCCCTCTGGTTATAAAACTGAGTAGATATTGTCCAAATAACGATGCACTTTTGCCCATGTATATGGGTCATCCTGACGCATATGGCCCGACAAAAGGGCGTATCAGAGGCTATACGTTCGCTCCCTGCCCGTACTTTGGGTTATTAAAGTGTGTCCCTATTTCAACATAATTGCCCATTCATTTTTCTGACTGCACAGTATTTGTATTTCCCGCTGCATTTGGCAGCCGGACTCTCACCTCCTTCCTCGACGCCAGTGATGAACTTCTCGGTTTTTTCTTCAAAGACAACTTGCAGGGCAGTGACTACAGCGTCGGGGTTCTTGCTTTGCTCCTCCTCGGAAATATTCGCCAGGTCTAGCCGCTGTTGCCATTCCTTCGGTAGGCCCTGAATGACGGAAAATTGAATGAATGTTTAAATATATACATAGAACGCGGGGGGTTGTTATATAGACGTGTATGATTCTTCAGCGTGTGTGGTTCTTACAGACGTATTCTAATCTTAAACGTATATGCATGTGGTTCTTCAACCTGTATTATTTTTACAGGTGTGCATGATTCTTCAACAAGTTTGTTTCTATAACTTATATGGTTCTTATAGGTGTGAATAGTTCTTCACCGAGTTTGTTTCTATAACTTATATGATTCTTATAGGAGTGTATAGTTCTTCAACGAGTTTGGTTCTACAACGTGTATGGTGTCAACCCATAAATCATACTGTAGCACCTACAATCTCAACGCGAAATTCAACTCACTGTTTGTGGACAATTTCAGTACAAATCTTGAGGCATTTATGATCGTAACGCGAAATTCAACTCGCATATAATTTGAGGACAGTTTCAATGCACAAATAATGTCTACTCACATACAATTTGCCTGTGATGGGATCGTTGACAACGTGCACGACATGTTTCACGTTCGTAGGCGTGGATATTTTCTTCACCGACTTGAAGGAAGATTTTCGTCCCAGTATGTCCTTAGCTTTCTTCTTTCGCTGCGTCTGGGGAGTTGTGGGGAGCGGCTTGTCAAAAGATAGGGAATTTTCACGCGAGACCGACTCGTGCGTGTCCCTGCATCGACGATAAAATTAATGGATTTAGCAATAAATCTGAATAATTTATAAATATGTGATATATTATTAATACACGTTACTCCGTCTGATTGCAATATACCAACCAAGCAGCTGTGAAGGGAACCTTTGAGTTTGGTTATACGTTTTCTAGCGCTGTCCAGTACTTCTATTTTGAGAATTTCATGGTCAGGACTATCATTCAATAAAAAATTGAATTATCTTGGATTAGTTATGATAATCGCTAATGATGAATCTTATGATAATATCCTCATATTATTTAATTAACATGTCGGATCTCAGAGATACAATTTAGTTTGGACATGGTTGCTCGAAATCCAACCTTGTCCGACACGCACGTAAAATTATTGTAGAAATACGAGTAATTGAGACAATTTCTGCACTCAGAAAATTGAATGAGTCATATTGTCCAAATATTGACCCACCCTCTTACCCGCAGCACGAGCAGAGAGTGAACATGGCACTGACTAAACTGGCACTTTTTAAACGACTAAACTGGGTCAGGATGACCCACACAAGTGCAGAAAGCACATAGCCATTCGAACAAACTCATGCTCATTTTTCTGTGTGTCGAAACTACCACAATCAGCGTACTTATAAATAAACTTACGCAATCGATGCGCGACGCTCAGGAGGCTGTGGCCCTGAGTTACTGTCCTCTGAATCAGGCATCTTCTTGAGTCGTGCTGAATGTGATGGATTCATTGTAACGCGAGAAAAAATAAAGTTAATCGGGTGATTGATTATACTATTATTAGTATTTATCTTGAGTCGTGCTGAATGTGATTAATTCATTGTAACGCGAGAAAAAAATAAAGTTAATCGGGTGATTAATTATACTATTATTAGTATTTACCTCCTTTTAGTAACTAGTAATATAATTTAATATTCATTAGCTGTTACTGTGCGCACAAAAAAGTTTGTCATGATCTCAAATTGTAGTTAATGATCTAAATTTAAATTTTAAGTTAAAAATTATCACGATTTTGGTCCCGTCTCTGTGATACCAAATGAAAGTCATCGATTCGTCACTCCAGTTTGATTTTAGACTTTGTTGGGTATCTTTGCCATTGAATCGAAGCATGATTTAATTATTGGTAACATGAATGGGTAAATGAAATGTGCACATGCTAAGAAATAGTTTTACTGTCTCCTCAAACATCTGTATCAACGTGAATATAATTTGTAAACAATTTAAAAGCAGTGATGAATCAGCGACAGGCCACATCAGGCCTATTTTTCTGCGCCGACATCACTCTGATGCGATATGATATGATATGGAAAATTAACTAATTTTTACCATTGCCGGAACTTCAAGCTATTTATTTTCGCTGAAAATGTTAATTTTAACGTATATGTTGTCACTTGTTATTTTCTATACATCATTGATTTTAACATCTGATAATTTATTTTAATTGCATTCTCAACCAATAAATTTGGTTGGTGGTTAAGCCAAATGATAGAAAATGCAATTGTTCGATAAATTTTTCTTCTGGCGGTTTCAAATGTCGAACATGAATTAGTCAGGAGAAAATAATGATGTTATTTAAAAATATAAGTTCGTCTAAAAGAGTTGGTATGGTTGAGTAAACTGCAGCTATACTTATAAAGAAAAGCAATACACCATTTGAAACTGCACACAAATTGTTTGACTATCTTCACGTGACTTACCTCTAATGTCTTCAGCTTGACACTGCTGTTGTGCGTCTTTAAACGTAAGGTACTAACTTATGATAAGATAAGAGATATCACATGAAGTTACTTTGACAATCGCGACTGTTTTTAAGATTTTTAAATGTAAACTATTCAAATATTACTTCCTATTATATTGAAAATTTATAATGATGATTTTAAAGTTATATCCTGCTCGCTGCATTAGTGAATACTATCGAAATTCGATTTGGTTCTCAAGTCAATTGCATGCATAAAACAAAAACTCCTATTAATAAGGACCTATACTGATTGTATGACAGAGCAGGTTCACAACCTAATATTTATGCTTTTTGGGATATTAGTAAAAGGAATTTATCTATGCACATGCATGAGTTCCAGAATATTAAACATGTTTATTGACAATTGAGATTTTTTGCCATGAATATAACAATTTTTCGAAATAAATCAGACAGTGAAGACTCGATAATGTCCGAAAAAATTCAAGTTTGAATATATAAATGATACAAATGATGATATTTGTCAGTAAATTATTTATAACTGGTCTTAATTCATGTGTATGTTATTAAAGCCAAGCATATGGAGTGCTTCCAACGTTCACTTTCACATTTCGACCGTTTCCTCGGAGGCGTGACGTCATTATTGTTGCCCATCCTGTTGATATAAGTCAGAGAGTAATTGAAGGATGCGCCTTCCGTTTGTACCATAACTACCATTCATTCATTAATGGAAGCAGTTGTGCTTCAAAATCTTGCATCTAAGAAGATGTAATTTTTATTGGAAGGCAATTCGTTATATGTGGTTTTGTAGTGTCTATAAATTAGAAGTGATTCGTCATAGCTGTCCAAAATAAATAAACTAGCCTAATACTGTTCCTTGAACATAAAATGAACTCTTTTATCAAAGTTCTGTCACTTCTGTGTCTTACAGTATGCAAATTTTGAGTGCTTTATCTCTACTCTAATTAGGGAGCAGGGCCCACAGGAGAGTAGGTAGGTTAACTGCAGTCTGCTGAGCAGCCTAGCAGCTACCAGCTAGCCTACTGCAGGGTGCATAGTGGCAAACCAGAGATTTTTTAGAATCAGTTCATTTTTAATTTCCTCATTTACTCAAGATTTAAACCTAATTTCTTATGTATGATAAAGCTGGTATCCATGATACTTTACTGGTCTATTTATAGGACTCAAAAATGAACTTGAGGGAGAGTCTAAAAAACTCTCTGCTTTGTCACTGTGGCAGGGTGGCAATCTAATTTTTTCCATACCTAAGTCTCATGTTTAGATTGTTCATAAAATAAAATTTAGCCTATGTTCACATTTTCTTTTTACTTTCCTGTGAGGCTCCTGCAGTTAAAATAATAGTCTGTTTACAAATAACAGTTCATAGCTTAATGTTTTCAATGTTTACCTTTTTATTTTATGAATATTTTATCACATCTTTTAATGTAAACACATTGGCTTGGCTCGCAGGATGGAATTCTAATTTTTAGGGTTCATATATTAAATTTCGATCCACCTGTGGTCTAATTTCGATCCAACAATTAAAATTGAAATAAAGATTAAAGAGGCAGGAAAAAGGAGACCTTAAACTTGTTAAAGCGGTTCGATCTTGACGACTTAAATGGCTTGCATAGTGGCAAAGCAGAGAGTTTTTTAGACTCTCCCTCAAGTTCATTTTTTGAGTCCTATAAGTAGACAAGTAAAGTATCATGGATACCAGCATTATCATACATAAGAAACAAGGGTAAACATAGTGGCAAAGCAGAGAGTTTTTTAGACTCTCCCTCAAGTTCATTTTTGAGTCCCATAAGTAGACCAGTAAAGTATCCTGGATACCAGCCTTATCATACATAAGAAATTGGTTAAATCTTAGGTAAATGAGGAAGTTAAAAATGAACTGATTCTAAAAAATCTCTGGTTTGTCACTATGAGGGTAAACGCGGTATATTCCGACAGCGTAGGTAATTCCTTCACCTCTCCAGCTTTTCCTTTATATTAAGCTTTGTTTTAGTTCCATGCGTTTGTTGATGGTTGAAATGGTGATGTCATACATTTGCGCGTCAAAATACTGCCAAAACACTAGGTCTTGGCCATCTAGACTCTAGTGGGAAAATATTGAGATCCAAAGAGAGACAATGCATGCCACCTGGTGAGATCATCGAAAAATGTGTCAAATTTGACAGTTGACCTTGCTCTACCAAATAGTGAATAACTGTTTTTATAGGAAGAATATTATGGTTTGAGACTTTTAAATACGTCTGTGAATGTATTAGGAATCCTTTAAGTATACTAGTATTCGCTGATTTCAAGTCGTAAATAAATTAATAGATGATGAAGTTGAGAAATGGATTTAGACACATGAAAACTAATTCTGACACAACTTGAATTGGACACACACAGATCGTTCAAAGCTTTGTACAAAAATTGAAATTTGCTTAATTAAAAGCCTAATAGCTGTTAATTAAAACGTAATTAAGTAGTGTTCAATATTCGTTAGTGTTCTAATTCAAAGCCGTGTTGTATCCCAATACAGCTCACACAGCGAACGGAATTTGAACACGTGGATGTCGGCATTACATGTCAGTTAAATTTGAAGCAATGACGCAATACGACTCACGACGTGTCGAATATTGCCACACACAGTGACGGAATATAGGGATTTGGTAGGTTTCCATTCTAAAGGCTTTTTAATAAATATGGCAACATTTTATGACGTTTCATCGTTGCTGACGCGTAGTGAAGTGTTTTGAGAGTCACGTGAAGGCAACAGAACTTACGTAAGGCATACGTTTTTTTTAGAGTTTTTCATTTCTCGATGCATCCTTAATGTGTCGGAATATACCGCGTTTACCCTAGTTCAAATCTTGAGTAAATGAGAAAATTAAAAATGAACTGATTCTAAAAAATCTCTGGTTTGTCACTATGATGGCTTGTAATGTAAAGTAAACACGTTACAAGTCACTTAGCTGGTAGTGTCATAGGCTACCACTGTTTTATTACCAAGGCCGCTTCTGGCGCTTCACTATTAAACATTCAAATGCAAAAATGAACCAACACTAATTTAAGGACTAGGATTCATTTGCTTGATTAAAAAAACACATCATAGCTAATGAATATTTTTGGAAGATAAATTTGCTTTTGCTCATTTAGAGTAAACAGGGTATATTCCAACACATTAAGGACGTAGCAAGAAATTAAAAAAATGTCACCGTATGCGCAACTTGAGTTTCAAACCTATAAAATCCCTAAGTTCCGACACTGTGTGTGAGTGTGACTAAATTTGGCATATTGTGAGACTAATTTCGGCACCGACAGCGCTTCAAACTCTATTAATTTGTAATTCCGGATTTCCGGTGCCCTGTGTTAGAATTCCTACCTTGTGTGAGCTGTATTGGAATACAACACAGCTAGGAACGAGCTTAACTGAAAATTTTTAATTTTTTAATTAAGCTTTTAATTGAGACCTATTAAGCTTTTAATTAAGAAAATTTTAATTTTTGGACACAGCTAGGAACGAGCAGTGTGTGTCTACTTTCAAGCTATGTTAGACAGGCTGGAATTCTAAAATTCGTGGTTCACATAAAAAAAGCATTCCACCTTAGAAAAAAATTCCAGGCAACTAGAAACATGTTTGCGGCCGTCAGAAATAGGCTTTGGTTACGGTAGCTATGATCGTATGAACGTCAAGTCAGGCAACACAGAGAAGGTCCCATGCAAGATTGTTAATTGCACGCGTCACTCACAGATGAGCAAGAGGGTTGGATCTACAGAAGGAAATACTATTTACTCCCAAGTCCCAACATAATAGTTTCAAATTAAATATAAAAAAAAACATTTATGGCACCTATTCATTACCTCAGCTTTCAAATTGAGGAGAAACTCATAGGCAGTTGGAGAAACTTCTCGAAGAAAAGGCAATGCACAACATGACACTTCACAGTTGACTGACTAAATTGACTCAATAGTCAATAGAGTACTCGAAAGTCAAAAATTTAGCATTCAAACCTTTAGATTCTGTGAACCTTGTGATTTCTTCATTATTAAAACTTTAGAAGGCTCACAATATATCACGTAATCATAAAGTTTTCACTCAATTATCGTCTCCAAGTTTGGGAGCTTTATCTGCAGTTAATTCAGTTACCTCACACACCGATTGCTTAACGAGAACTAACAAGTAAACAGTAAGCATTAACCATCATTCCTGCCACTTTGGCTGTTGAACGCGATTGATTCTGCATGTATAACATTTACGATTTACACAGGTTATTAAACCATTCTGTTGAATGCCAGTTACTGATAAATTTGTAATATAGAAGAATTCGTATCTATCAATCATTTTTTTCAAATGAGTATATTGATGGTTGGTGTCCCTGCGGCCTGCTGTACCTTCTTTGTTTATGTTTTTCATTAAGTTGGTAATCCTGATCGTAACGGTAGGAGTTTTCATGTCTCAGCTTATTGCATCAGTGGTCAGTTTTGTATTTGTCGATTGAATCATAGGCAGTTTTTCATGTATTTGTGAGTGAGTGTACAGAGCAAAAATGTTATTCTTTGCGATTTCCATCAATAATGACATAACTACACTATTGTATTACACTTTTGAAATAAGAATTGTAGCATTACGCATTAAGTTAGCATCAGTGCATTAACATTGTGTGCATTTGAGGCGGTCCCTTCTAGCTTTCTATTGCTGCTTGCATTCCAGTGGCTGTGACGTTGCACACATTCTAGCGATGATTGGATCCCTGTGACAGTACGTTGGACGCGTTCAAGCGTTGATTGGATTCTTGTGACTGTTACGTTGGACACGATTTTTAAAAAATTGTCAAATTTTTGATAATTTTTTTGCTTTTCCCCCCCTGGGGGGCGTTTTTTTGAGCGGATCTGGCCAGGAATTTCTGGAAACTTGCCCCAACTAATGAGAAGAAAAGGAGCCAAAATAAAGGCGCGTGCAAGCAACGGCTGATTTTTGGTGAATTTTTGAAAAAATTATTCGTTTTTTGGGATTTGTGTCTTCCCCATGGGGAATTTTGAGGATCCGACTTTTGATTCGTCAATCTAAAATCAGGCTCTATTATGGGCCAAAATTTCATCTTCGTAGCAGGGCTGGAAGTACGAAAGTGGGTCTAAAAGTGTCGATTTCACGTAGGTACCAATACGGCGAGGACCAGGACGTAAAGTCAAAATCAAAATCTGAATGCGGATCTGAATCTAAGTGTTTCTTCGAAATTCTTTCGGGGTCCCGGCGCCATTAACCAGACTCATTTGGGAGTGCGCGCATACCCAGGAGGACGATTGGTAAAGCTCTTAGCCAATTTTGTTTTCTTGCCATTATTGAATTTTTCAGAACTCTGTGTTGTCGTTCAATCATTCCGTTTGCTTGAGCGTGAAATGCTGTTGTGCGAAGGCGGCAGAATCCCACCAAAGTAGACAGCTCCTTGAACAGTTCCGACTCGAATTGTGAGCCTCTATCCGTAACGACGTATAGAGGAACTCCAAATCTCGAAACCCACATCTCCATGATGGTTACGGCTACGGTTGATGCGGTGATGTCAATCATGGGTGCTGCTTCGATCCATCTCGTAGCTCGATCAATGCAAGTTAAGAGGTATCGGTACGAGTGGGCGTAAGTGGGCCCACGATGTCGAGGTGGACGCATTGAAATCGGTCGGAAAGCAAGTTAAATTGATGAACTTAGGCTTTTGTGTGTCTGGTTACCTTGGAACGCTGGCAATCCACGCACTCTCTTGTCCACACACGAATATCTTTATCCATATTTGGCCAAAAGAAACGAGACTTAATCAGTTTCAAAGACGCTTTGACACCTGGGTGCGAAATGTTATGAAGGGACGAAAATATAGCTTTACGCGAGACTAATGGAATGTACGGACGAGGGTATGGAGTAGATGTGTCACATAAAAGGCTGTCAGTGTCAATTGGGAATGGTAGTCTTTCGGTAAAAGTCTTTAATTCCTCGTCGTTCTTCTGTTGGGCTGCAATGGCAGGCAGGTCACATATGTCAACCATGACGGCATTTGTGGCGCGCGACAAACAATCTGCCACCACATTCTGATTTCCTCTTATGTACATTACGTCCGTGACGTATTCTGATATTAAAGACATGTAGCGCTGTTGCTTGTCCGATTTAAGTGGTGTGGCTTTCCGGTAGGCGCTGACCAATGGACGATGGTCCGTTAGAAGCGTGACTTGACGGCCTTCAATTTGTGCTTTGAAATGTATAACTGCTTGGAAAGCGGCGAACAGCTCACGATCGAACGTGGACAACCTTTTCTGAGCGTCGCTCAACTTTTTTGAATAAAATCCAATAGGTATAGGCTGTCCATCCATAACTTGGTGCAGAGCCGCTCCCATTGCATAGCTTGAACTATCAGTAACTAATTGGTAATATGTTGTCCCCCTGACAGGATGCGCCAGCGCGGTCAATTCTGCTAGCACGCCTCTTACGTCCCAAACGCTTTTTTTTCTTCAGGTGTTAATTGGAGACACTTTGAGTTTGGGTTATGTTTTATAGTTTCAGTCAGCGGGAAAACGAGATCTGCAAATTTTGGAACTAATCTTCTATAAAATCCTATCATTCCCAAGAAACGACGTAAGGATTTAGAATCAGTTGGTTCAGGAAACTCTTCTATTTCTTTCATTTTGGAGCGTGTCGGCTCAAGTCCTTTGACGGATATGTTGCAGCCCAGGAACTGGCAGGAAGTCCAGATCGCTTTTGAAGAATAAACACTTGTCTTGAGAAATTTTCAAATTGTTCCTGCTTAATATGCTTAATACTTCTTCCAGGTCCTTCAGGTGTTGATCATGGTCGACAGAAAATACGAGGATATCATCCATATAGAACAGTGGTTCCCAAAGTGGGCGATATCGCCCCCCTAGGGGCGGTGGAAAGATTTTGGGGGCGGTAAGGAAGAAGAAGGCGGTAGGGGGGCGATAGTCCGAAGTCGAAGTCAGAATTTCGAACGTTTGTTTGACGATTTGTACACAACACGTGCAGCATATGACTCCCAGCTAAGGTTTTGTCACCCAGATCTGTTTTTAACCTCTCCTGTGTTTACGTCTCAGACAAATTAACGGTCGGACTCGCGGCCGGTCTCACGACAAATTTCCAAATTCGATGATCAAGGAATGCCTCTCAAACTAATGAACTTAACTCGATGAAACTTAGTACCTACACGTATTCATTGGGACCTAGCGGTAATATTTAGCTCGTGAAAATTGTTTGAATTTTGCCATCGTTTGTTTTTGCCTGAGTTATATGGCAATACGGGCCTAAATTCACAGTTATCAAGTAATTTCTTCAAAACTATTGAACAGATTTGAACGAAATTTTGAATTTGCAGTCCTAACTACCGAACGGTAATGTTTAGCTCCTGAAAATTTTTTCGATTGTGCCTTCGTTCGAGTTTTTTTTCATTTCCCTTTCATTAGTGATTTAAACAGCAATACGTGTTTAAATTCACAGTAATCAATAAATTTTTCCAAACTGCTGAACAGATTTGAGCGAAATTTAGTATTTAAATACTTAACCTCAGCTACGGTGATGTTTAGCTCGTTAAAATTTTTTCGTTTTGCCTTTGTTTGCGAGTTATACGGCTATACGTATCCGGCTCTTGGTTAAACCGGCCTGTAGAAAAGCCGGTCGTTCCTCCGATATCTGTATAACTCGCGAACGAAAGCAAAATAAACATTGTCACCAGCTAAACATCAGAGTTGAGAGGTTAGGTAATTATATACAAAGTTTCCTTGAAATCTGTTCAGTAGTTTAGAAGAAATTTCTCGATCGCCGCGAATTTAAGTGATAAATTACCCGGCGATACGGGCCGAATATAAGGAAGTGTGAAATCAAGAATGACGGTGAAATGAAAAAAAAATCGGAAACGAAGGTAAAATCGAAAAAAAATTTTATAAGCTAAAAATTACCGTTTGTAGTTAGGCATGTATATTCAAAGTTTCGTTCAAATCTGTTCAATATTTGGAAGAAAATCTTTGATCACTGCGAATTTCGGCCTGTTTCGCAATATACGCGTAACTCACGAATGAAGGTGAAATTAAAAAAAAAAGTTACGAGCTAACATCACCGTTAGGTTCTGATGAATACGTGTTCCAAGTTTCATAATATTTTTATTTGAGTTTTAATTACTCCTCCTACTTCTTAGACCTGTAGAGGATACAAGTTTTATTACAAATAAATAAAGATATCTTATTAGCTATTACAATATGACAGTTTGCTAACAATCATATTTTAACAAGTGGAAATAATGGAACTCACCTCAGATGAGGTCTGTACTGAATTTATCGGGGAATTTTTAATAAACAGTATCAATAAACAGAATCTGCAACAAAAAGAATAAATAACTATCAGAATAATTAACTGCAAAAATAACATTGAAAGACTGCTACGCTACCACTAGGAGGCGGCCTTATGTCCGACCCCGGTGACGACTGGTCTTACAATCTCTGTCTAGATAGCGGTTCTCTGATTTCAAGTGTAATGCAGTGTTGCCTGTTGCCAGTGTTGCCACTTGGGCACCACAACGCGTTGATTGGATTCTTGTTACTGTGATGATGCAAGCATTGTTTTTTCAATGAAACAGCTGTGGCATCTTGCAGAGACTCATCAGTGATGATGATGGACTGAAAGTGGAAGTGTGCTGGACGTTCCAGATTTTTGGGTCCTGCTTTCCGATTTGCTATGTTTACCAGTTAATATACTGTATTACCCCTCTGGAATTCCACACTGATGTTGGAATTAGTTTTTATGTGTCTAAACCGTTGCTTAACTTAATCATCTATTAAATTATTTACCTACCACATAAATCAGCAAATGCAAGTATACTTAAAGGATTCCTAATATATTCACAGACTTGTTTAAAAGTATCAAACCATAATATTCTTTCTACACTAACAGTTTATCACTATTTGGTAAGGCAAGGTCAACTATTAACTTTGACACATTTTTCGATGTTCTCACTGGCTGACGTGCTCTGTCTCTCTTTGGATCTTGACATTTTCCCACCAGACAGCCCAGACCTAGTGTTTTGGCAATAGTATTGCATGCAATAGTATGACGTCACTATTTCAACCATCAACAAATGCGTGGAACTAAGACAAAGCTTAATATAAAGGAAAAAGTTGAGAAGTGTCGGAATTACCCACAATGTCAGAATATACTGCATTTACCCTATTGGTCATTTATAACAGAAAACATATGCTTCTAATCATGAAATTTTTCCCCATTTGTTTCACAAATTTGACCCTTTTGCAATTGTGATCAAATTTTTGGTTGAGGTCATAACAAACTAAAAATATTGCTGAAAATGTACAAAAAATTACATGGCTTTTAAAGGTTCATGGAAATAATGTCTGGTATTGAAATACTACTCTGGATATATAGAAAATATTATAAAGATGATTTAATATTCCTCATTCTTAATATTGATTCAGTGCCCATTTCTTATGGGTTTTTATAAGAAATTGCAAACTCGTGCATGATAATCCTTTAGAGTTTAGACTTTTGAATATGCATTTTATTATTAGAACAAAATTACAAAGTTTTTGGTATAAAGTTTAAAACTTGCTTTATTCCATGGTTGTTCCAGTGAACAAGGTCAGTCCGCCCATCATGGTAGTAGCAATGGAAGTAATCGTAATGGAAATTACGATGCTTTACGTTGAAGAACAAGGCCCCCGTGTTCATTACCTTGATGACACTGCTGCCTAGACCTGCCACTCCTGGCAAGTATTTTGTGGATATGTAAAAAAGTATTCTCAAGTAGTATCTTTTCCATAATTTTAAGTTTCAGGATTTTAGCCCAGTGGTTACAGTTCAGAGTATCAGGATTGGAGCAGAGAGGTGCGGGTTTGAACCCAGCTCTGTGCGCCAGTTTCTGGTCAGAATTGGCGACGAGGCTGGGCGGTTAAGCAAAGCAGAATTGGCGAGGAGGCTGGGCGGTTAAGCAAAGCAGAATTGGAGCAGTGAGTTGTGAGTTTGAGACTGCAACAAGCTGTGAATGTTCTGCTATGTTAAGAATTGGTGACAGGCCTACGGCTGCAATAAACGCTGAAACCACTATATCCTGCACCATTGTGACTTTTGGTTGATGTTCATTATGCAGAATTTGTGTGCGTAATTGTAAGTTTTACTAAAATGAATTGGATATGAATAGATGTTTAATTTTAGGATAAACTTACAGGCTGATTTCTGAACAAAAATTCTAATATTTTTTCATTCATAGGTTGTTCCAGTGGACAAGATATGCCCGTCCATCAAGGTAGTGGCAATGGACACTCTTGTGGCACTCTTGACAACCCCTGAAGCCATACTTCCCGGCAAGGGCGGTGTTACAGGGAGGCATAATTAAGCTAGGATGTAGCATATCCCTTACTGCCTTCACTTATTCACCTGATTTTAAACTGTCTGATGCATTCATATTTAACAATGCCATCTGTTTCTTGTCTCGTTCCAGCACTAATGAAAATTACCGTAACACCATTGCCTGCAATCCAAAGCTGTGCAAATTGTTCCCATTAATAGCTAATTTTGAAGATGATAATATCCTATTAAGCAAAACCATTGTCTAGTTAACTGCAACAATTTCTATCTTGCCTGCCCATGCTCTAATTTTCAGTAAAATCACTTATGATTTACACATCGTTCAACTTACAACTACAGAGTATAGTTTGTTCATTTATATCAGTCACCTGAGTTCTCTTTAGTACTGTTGGGGGTCAGCCCCTCTAAAGGTCAATGGTCCGGCCGGTATAGTACCAGCACAGGGAACAGAATAAAAACAAACTCAGGAGATGAAATAGAGGAAGAACCAGGCAAAAATATATTAAATAGAATCAGTTGTACATTAAGGTGAAATATGACGGTTAGTAGGTTAGTGAAGATGGGACAGCCCGGGGCTGTGAGTGATGGGGTGAACCTAGCATTAGAACATGAATAACCAGCAGCCCAAACTGGTTTGAACAGTAAAGAATAGACAAGAATACACGGTAAATAAACTAAACTGGGCCAGAATAATGATCAGTATCCTAAATCTAATCAAGAATAATGAAATAAAGGAATCACGAGCTCAAAACAGGCCCTGGGTCAGGCCTGGTCCATAAAGTGGTGTCCGCACCAAAGAAACAAGATGACGGTGGTCTTACTTGTGAGTATCAGTGGGGGTAGACACAACTGGCACGTTAGGGCAGCTCTGACATGAGTTGCTAGACAGGACTTGAAGGGCATCCACGCTGGCCTCTAGTGTCGGCTCGAGTAGCTGAAGAGCAGCCCAAGACTTGACTGCAATGTGGCTCAGTGAGCCCAAAGCTTGCCTGTCACTTGTCTCAAACTGGTCCCAGACTTGCCCGGAAGCCAGAATGCGCCCCAAATTGGCCCAGAATATGCCCCACATTGGCCACTCTGCAAAAGTGCAGGAACAAAAACACATAAAACCTATCCAACAATAACACTTGAAAGTTGAAACATAAGTACACTAGGAACACATGAGAACAAATTGATCTACCTAATGCAAAACTGTAACACAATTTTAAGGGATGATTGATTATATGTACAAACATTTACTGATAACATTCAATAATTAAAATTTAGGACTGAAATGCGTGGCAAGAGTATTCCCTTTACTCACCTATTTAAAGAGCCAAGAAAAGCATTATCAGCAGTTCAGCAACAGGTCAGTCTTGATATCAGCATGACCAGAAAGCAGGTTCATTTAATGCAGCAGGTTAGTCAGCAAAAGGCACTAGGTCAGAAAAGCAAATCTGCCTTGGTCAATAACAACCCATGAAGAAGAAGACTTGGCACAAAAATGACTTCAACTGGCTTTAGTATTCCACTGATCTGCTGAATCAATCAAACATTCAAACACTGGGGACAAACAAGAGAGAATTAATTGGAAACACTTAATTTAAATCATTCATTTGCCTAAATGCAGCCCCTAACAGTACAAGATCCCTTTGATTAATTTCTTAGACCAGTTGTTTCATTATCCTTTCACCCATATGGTTACCTCTCAATTCACAAGTAGACCACGAGTCTCACACACTAGAGACACCTGGTAACAGCGGAATCTTCATTATGACATATTGTTGTTGTTGTTGGTTGTGACCGTCACGCACGCCGGGGGGAGCTGAGAGACGTGGGGAAGGCGGGGCAGACAGAGAGGTGCTGAACAGATTGGAGGGGGTCACCGCATTCCGGCCAGGTGGAGCTAGGGGAGCGTCCGATCCTGGCGGAATAGGACGCCAGGGAGCTGCAGTATCCCGAACGAAGCTGGGATAATGCTGAGCGGTAGGGGCGAGGGAGTGAGGTCTCCTCTGAAGCAATCGGCAGCGGCAGGGCAGCAAGGACAGCGTTTATGGCGGCAGTGGCCGCCACGCGGGAGGTGATCTCCCTGCGGAGAAACCGCTTGGCTTCTCCGTATGTCCTGGCAGGCAGGATACCATTTGTCAAGAGTGGTGTGACAAGATGGCCGAACCTTGACTGTATCGAGGCTTTCATAGGGCGGTCACCCAGAGGGGCAGAAACCATGCGAAAGGAGGCCTGGGAGGACTGGAGGGCGCTGGCGGGGAACTGGGCGCAGGCCAGGTCCAGGTGCTCGGGCAAAGGGAGGACGCCAGTCTCCTGGTGCAGATGGGAGATCGGGGCCATTTTGAGGCAGCCGGTGGCTAGTCTCAATGCGGTATTCTGTATGGTCTGCAGGCTGGCAACTGCTGTACGGGAGGCAACAGGGTACCAGATGGGGGGCCGCGTAGTTGAGAATTGGGCGCGTGATGGCACGGTAGGTGGCAACTATGTCCTCCTTGGAGAAGCCCCAGTTGGTGCCAGCAAGGGCTTCTAATATGCAAAGAGAACCCGTCGCTTTCGTGGCTATGGCTCTTGCATGCTGGGAGAAAGTGAAGTGTGTATCCCAGGTGACGCCTAGGATTTTGGGGGTTTTGTCCAGTGGGATGATGCCATTGCAGATGGTGGCAGCTGGGTGGTAACGAGATTGGTGCGTATCTGGGGTGAAGAGCGTGACCGAGGACTTGCCAGGAGCCACGGCCAGTTTCTTGACTGCCGACCAGTCAGAGACGTTACGAAGGAGCGAGGCAAGCTCGGCCTCTGCATTGCCGAGTCTCGGGGACGACACGAAAATGGTAAGGTCGTCCGCGTATGAGGCAATATTGGTGGTAGGTACTGGGATGTCTGAAATGAAGTGATTAAAAAGGGCTGGCGAGATCACCAAGCCCTGGGGAACGCCTGAGTGAATAGCTCTGCAAGGCGATTGGGTCCGGAGATAGAGGCAGGATGCCTGCCTTCCTCAGAGGTAGCAGCACAGCCAGCGGACCAGGTTGTGATTTAGGTCCAAGGCCGCGATCATGCTCAGGAGGAGGGGGTGGTTGACACTGTCGAATGCCTTTGAGAGGTCGACCGCCGCGGCGACTGTGCGGGCTGGAGGGTGCCGCGAGTTAAGCCCGTCGTGATCTGGTGCGCAAGCGGGAGGAGGGCGGTGACAGTGGAGTGTCCCGGCTTGAAACCATACTGCGAGGGGACGGTGGTGAGAGAGCTCGAGATGTAAGGGAGCACAAGTTGCTCTAGGATCTTGGCTGCAGGGCAGAGGAGGGAGATAGGGCGGTAGGAAGAGCCCTGGTTACCGGGTTTACCCGGTTTAAGGATTGGAATAATTATTGAATTTTTCCAAATGGATGGAATAGAGGCTGTGGCAATGGAGATATTAAAAATGCAGGTGAGGAATTGGATACTGCATCGTCCAAGGTGCTTAAAATGCAGGACCGTGAGCCCGTCCGGGCCTCGGGCGGAGGAGTTCTTGGCAGCCGCAATAGCAAGCTTCACCATGTCGGGTGTGAGCGGGGAGAAGTCCCTGTCCGGGGGATGTTCCGCCCGGATTCTACATATGAGGCGGCTGGTGGAGGGGCTCTGGGAGTGGGGGGCAAGTGAAGTGAACAAGTTGCAGAAGGCAGAGGAGATCTTGCGCTGAGATGAGAGGGTATTCAGACCAAATTGGATTGGCTGATTGGGGGGAGGACGGTTACGCTTTCCTGCTAGGGAGCGTAGGAGATTCCAGTGCTTGGACTGGTTCGTGCGTCTGCAGCACGACGCAAGGTATGTTTGCCATTTGTCTCTGGCATGGGCCTGAATGGAAATACTATTTCAAGTTAAGATCTGGGAGCCGGGGGTCTGTTGGATCACGTGCCCTGATGTCATCCCGTTGCTCAATGAGCAACCGGGTGCCAGGGTTGACCAAGGGGGAGAAGTCCTTGCGGAAGCTGGCAGGGATATGCTGTCTGGCTGCAGCAATCAGGATTTCCCTCAAGGTCGACTCGCCGCCACACGAGGTGGGGGGAGGGACCGTCAGCTTTTTGAAGTTGACTTAAGAGCGGGCAGCTTGGGGGTCAAAGAGTCGATGGAGGAAGGGAGGTGAATCAGAATGGGCAGGTGGTCCGAGTTCAGGGCAACTTGAGGGGTTCAGGAGGTGTTGAGTAGAAGGTGATCGCTGATGATTGCAAGGTCCGGCGAGGAGGGTGGGCCGTGTGAGGGGCGGTGGGTATGGGAATCCTCGTTGAGGAAGGCGAGGGAGGAATTGGCAACGATATTGTCAACTGCGGCTCCACGCGCTGCGGCTCCAAGCGCTGCGGCTCTCTGGTCGTCCGTGTGGGAGAACCAGGAAGGGTGATGGGCGTTAAAGTTGCCCGGTAAGGAGACTATGTCCGACAGTTCCGGGGAATATCCCGCGGGGCAGGAGGAGGCCGGTGGGACATAAACAATGATGCGGAGAGGAGAACCATTGACGGGAATGGAGATTGCCATAGCCTCCATGGTGGAGTGGCCATGTAGGAGGCGAGGTAGGTAGCCAGTTCAACCGCACTGGATTGAATCCCGTTGCAGTTGAACTGGAGGAGGCAAAGGTAGGAGGGGGCCAAAGGGGGGGACGGGGAGGAGGGGGGGGAGGTCAGGGGGCGAGTGGGAGGGGGAGGAGGAGGAGGGTCTGGCTGGGGGCGGGACAGACCGTCTGCATGTAGGGCAGATCCAATCTTCGGTGTAGAGTCTGATGTAGCGCAGGCCGGAACATCGCTTATGGATATAGGCACCGCACCAGGTGCACCAGAACGAATGTCCACTCCATGTGACTGGTAGAAAGCAGACCAAGCAGGAGGGGGGTGCGGGCCAGGGTTGGGGTGTATACCCTGGGCCAGGAGAAGAAGAACAAGCAGGAAGAAGAGATGGGAGGAGAGCAGGGCACAAGGAGCCCCTAGGAAGATAGGCGGCCAAAAGTGTGGGTAGGGGGAAGAGGAGGCCAAGGTTCCCCTGCCCTTAGCAGAAAAAAGTGAAGGAGCCTCCGTCCGGTAGCGATCCGGGCGGGGGGCCTCTGCCGTTTGGCCTGGCTCACGTGAATGCCGGGTAACCGGCTGACACGTAGGCCAGGGTACCCCCACGACGAAGACGTGGCAGAGATCGGGGGCATTATGACACACTCACTGAGGGATGCAGCGCTCCTGTGGTGTTGCAGCTTCAGATTTTTTTAGCCACCAAAATTTTTAGTGTAGCGCTGAATGATAATTTCTAGCACATTTGCCATGCATTAGTTCATCAAATCTGAACTAGCGTGGTCTTAATTTAAAATGTAGGTAGCTTGCATTGACATGCTTGAATGATCGTAGTTGGAATTATTCCTGTCCGCTTCATTGCGCTAAACTCTTGATTGGTAAAGCGTGGAAGAGGTGCTAAAACTTAGCGTTGAGCACGCTACTTGAAAACAAAGCAGACTAAATAATCCCAATAACCATTGTATATTGTAATACCTTCATTATACATTGTATTTTAAATAAATAGCCTCATTATTAAGTACTTCAAGAAATGCTTCTAATTGACAAAATTGTGCATGAAAGACATGCTAAATCTTAGCATTTAGCACGCTGATTAAACTAATTAATCCTACTGGACCTGAAATATGGCAGAAATGACCCCAGGCTAAATAATAAACATTGCTAAATAAACAATAATAAACAATAAACATTGCCTTGAGGTTTCAATGAGTTACCTATTTAATTTTCTTATTTGGGCATTGTTAAGTGTCTGAGGATGTATATTCTGAGGCTGCCGATTGCTCTCGTCATCAACAGCGGACCTCAATGTACCATCTACATGTCTATCTACTGTCAGCGACAGAGCATTCCCGGTCACCACTGCCGGAACCTGGAACAGTCTTCCGGCTTCCGCTACACCAGCTCCTTTGTTGCAGGTGTTTTGTCAATGCCAAAAGACAGAACTATTTCATAGAGCCTATGAATCAAGTGCTTAGTCATTTTATCCATTCCCATCCTTGCTTGTGTCTATTTATTTTTTGCTTGATATTAATCTTATATGCAACATGCCATCAAAGTTTGTTTGAACCAGACTCTACAATAAATGCTTTGTATAATAATAATTAGGGTAATTCATTCATTTCAAGTCAATTCAAGAGAAAGGAGACATTGTTATAAATTCAGATAAATGTCAAAATACACACAATATGGTTTTGAAATGTTCATTATAGTCTTTAGGCGTTCAATATTCAATGCCATATGTCATGAACTCTAAAGCTTATTTAATTACGTTAGGTTACTTATTAACATAATTTTACTTTCAACTATAGTTATTATTTTGTTAATTAATATAAATTGCAATACAAAATAAACTACTATAGTGGTTTCAGCGTTTGTTAGTCCTGTTGCCAAATCTTAACATTGCAGAACATCTACAGCTTGTTAATGGTTTTTCTCAGCTGGTTTTCCAGTCCAAACACTGGTTTGGAACGCTAAGTTAGGTGTGTGTGAACTTGGCTTTTAGCGCTATACCTAGAAATGAAGTAAAAAAATTATGAAATAGCTCGCAGTAGTGTATTGTTAATGAGCAGCTTCTCCCTAAATTTGCTCAGGATGGGTTTAGATTTGGCAAAGTTATGCGTGAAAAACCTGCTAAAAATTAGCACATAGCATGCTAGGTAAAATCCAAGTGGATCAAGACCACTTTTCTTATGCGTAGTAGGCCTGCTATGAAAGGCCGTGAAAAAATTCGTGTCAAAAGTGTCAAAGCGGTAAACCAAAACACTGAGCAATATAGCAAAGCATCAGGGTGCGTCTGTTCTGATCCTGACATTGCAATATTATTGCATGCACAAAATGATGAACATAATCTAAACTAATGTAATATAAATATATCATTCCATTCCATCTCCATTACAATGAATTCTAGAATAACCCTAATTTTTACCTGGTCAGTAATTAGCTTCGTGAAAACCTCCCTTGAGATTGTACAATGCAGAGCTGCCTGCAGACTTTGGGAGACTTTAGCCCCACATCCAGTGCCACTGAGATGGTAGCCAGACTTAAGCTGAAGAAGCTCCATCTGAGGAGAACAGCAGACAAAGCATGCATGCTTTACAAAATGCTGCATCGCCTAGTCACTGTCCAACCTCCTTCAGGATTGTGCCAACCAGTCACATGCACAAAAAGGGGCACCAACAGAAGTTGCAGGTCCCACACAGCAGAACCGACGTCCACCTACGCCCACCTTGGCCATCAGAATATGGAACTCCCTGAGTGCCGATGTTGTGGCAGCAACATTGCTACCTGCCTTCCAGTCAGCTATACAAGGCTGGTTGAGGGTGGACTAAAACTGAAACTTTTTCATTGCCTTTTATTTTTAATACGTTCTCAAATGATGTTACATGTTCTCAATATATAGAAACTTTCTCCAAGGGCCCTCATGTGCATACGTGCAACCGTTAGTGCCATTTTTCTTTGATTATGGAGTATCCACCATATTCTTATGAACGAATGAATGGGACTGCCAAATTAATGTCATTCATTTGAATTTGAATAAACATGACCTGCTATGTAATAGTATAGTAATGAAATCGACAGGAATAAGTGCAAAATATTTATGAAAAGACCAAAAGAATATGTGATTAAAGGCATAACAGAGAATATGTGGGTAAAGGAATAAGAGAATATTTTATTGCAGGCATAAGAGAATATGTGAGTAAGGGAATAGCGGGGACCATGTCAGGGAACAGAGAATATGAGAGTAGAGGAATAATGGGGAATGTGTTAATTAGGGGCACTGCAGAACGTGTGAACAATAGAGGATGAGTGAATACGATAAAAATCGAGCGTTTGTGAACAAAGAAATGATGAGAATTGTACATAAAAAATTATGGTAAATATATGATGATTATGATGACAGTGTGTAATGAATCTGTTTACCCATAATCATTATCATATAATATGCTGAAAAAACGAATTTGCTTGACAGCATATTTTTGGATAGATAATTTTATAGATAATGCTTGAATGAATACCTAAGCTTTTCTTGGTGTATATTTCTATGCTGAATCAATGTATATGATGTTCAAATTAATCCATGAATAAAATTCTGAAATGACATTTTTGAAAGCTGTTTGCGTCTCTAGGCAGTCATGCAGAAGCTCCATGCTGCAAGAGATTCAAAAATGAGCTCGCTCAGGCCTCAAGTGGCAAACAATTTTTACTGAAAAATGTTGACATTTTTGTAAAATAGTTGATAAGTTATGAAAAACACCAAAATTCTTAGCTCATCGTAAAGGGTAAGAAATTTTCTATCAGATCATTTTTTCCATTGGTTCTTGGAGTGAGAAATGGTGTTATTTTTCTGTGGTTTAGAGAAGCAGATCATAAATTTTGTTCAGAATCATTTGGAATTAAACGGATTCTAAAGCCTTCGAAGCTAGAGCAAGTGAACGTGCGCTGCATGTCTTGTCCACAGGGCTAGCTGCAGCTCTGCTGATGGTGTGTAAGCAATTTAGTCTCAGTGCACATCCTGCTCTGGTCAGGTGAGTATCTAGGTGTTAAAACTCTCTCAAGCCGCATTCAATGAAGATTAGTTGACGTGCGTCAGCCCTCCAAACGTCAGCAATCAGAATCTTTCTTGGTCTGACAAAATGTTGAAAGTGATAAGATTATCTATTTTATTTAATGTTGTTGCACAATTGCCATTTGAAATTAGTGTTCCAACATTTTTGCGTAAGAGCATGGGCTTAATTCTCGTTTAGAAAACCTTTGTTGACCCCGAAATAAAAAGATGTTCTCCTCTGTCACTATGCTGCTGAGATACACATATTATGGAGAAATCAGGAGAATTAAATTTTGTTCTAATTTTATCAGGAGTCCAGGAATCTAATGTTTAAACTTTGTTGACCCTTGAATGCAAGTTGATTTACATTTAAAATATACCTAGGTACTGTATCTGTACCAGGGTGCAGAGGGTGGAAGCAGCATCACCAATACCATATGGGTTTTTAAGCCCAAAGCGTTGCCAACCATTTTCAAGATGCATTGCCAGGTAATTTTTAATGAAAAGCCATTTATGCTGAGTAATGAAAAAATATTTACAAGCCACAAAGTTATTTACAAGGCTGCATACACATGTTACCCCAAATAACTAATTTTACCCTAAAAACTTCCTGATTGTACAGCAACTGTCAATTGAACATGTGATAATGCAGTCTGACTGCTCTAATGTGACTGCAACTATGCAATCGTCAACTTGTCGTTTACATTTGCATAGGATATTTTGGTGGAAACTCATCGCAACTGATTTCTGGACAAGCTTCACTGCATCCTTATCCACCCAACGTCCTGGAAACCTTACTTTTTTATAAATAGTTGGCCAAAGACTGACAAATGTATTAAATGCAAGAATTTCAATCTAAATGTGTCAGCAAGATCTTCTGAAGGCGTAAATTTTGCTACTGAAGCATCGCCAAAGATCTTGCAATATTCATCCACTCTCTGCTCAGTGGTATCTGTATGAAACATGAATGCTTTTAATCTATAGTCATAGTCTCTCTGAAAGGAAGAGGGAATATCAAGCAAAATTTTCTGAAAATTGATGGTAATAATGATTGTTTCAATTTTCAAACATAATTATTAACATGGTGGCAAACCAGAGCTTTTTTGGAATCAGTTCATTTTTAATTTCCTCAATAACTCAGGATTTAAACCAATTTCCTAAGTATGATAATGCTGGTACCCCCTACCGCCCCCTTCTTCCTAACCGGCCCATGGTGGCACTCTAAATGCCTTATAAATATAATGCACATTAAAACAGGCATGGAAAATATCTACTTGAAAAGCTGCAGCTGGATTTTTCAAGCCATGGTTTCATGGGTTTGCCAGCCATGATTTCATTTCTTTGAGCCATGAATTCCATGTCTTGGCTGTGAAAAGCCATTTATAAGCCACAAACTTATTATTTACCAAGTGCCATGCACATGTTATGCAACATCTCTAATTTTACCCCAAAAAGTCACCAACATTTGTCTTCACTTAAGCAGCAACTGAACAAGTGATAGCAGTCTGTCTGCTCTGACGTGACCGCAACTACGCGATCTTCAAGGAAACATTTTGGGTTGATTCTTTGTTGATGTTATTACATTCTGCATGTTATTTTGGCAGGAGGCAGGAGCATTGAAGTATATATACTGTGGATTGTGGAAGTTGAAAATATTAGATAACAACATGTTTGCAAAGTGCAAACAATGATTTTCCAATCAAACAAAAAAATTATGACATTATAGCCATGGAATTTCATACTTACTGAAATTATATCATATTAGAGCTGTGATATTTCAGAAAAAATAGGACTTTTCCAGTCCTTCAGTATAACACAACATGATATAACAGAACACATTATAAAACACAGAATATAATAGAATACATCATAACATAACAAAAGAAATTAGAACACAAATTAACACAGCACAACAGAAGAAAATATAACAACAGATTATGCTAGGTTATAATGTGTTGCATTATATTCAGATTTGTTATAAGTGTTGTGATGTGTTATAATGTGTTATGTTTATGTGATGTGTGTAACAATACTGTGCTATGTAGTGTGTTACATTTTGTTGTTATACTGTGCTATTGTTGCCTGGTCTAAAATGTCTTGTGCTGTAGGTGAGATAACCCTGTTATCTGCTTGTTCAACTAACTGGCAACAACCATACTCTGAATGAAGGAAAATGAAAGACTGGTTCTAATGCAAAATGAATTAAAATATGGGACAGTAAATAAACACACAACTTAATAAAATTGCAAAAGACTGATTGAATTAATTTGGAAAGTGTACTGAAAATGTGCTAGTTAATTGGATGTAAGGAGCATGGACAGGTGGAGATGAGTAGATTTAACTGCAAACAGAAAGAACAGAATAAAAATATAAATAATGAATGACTGATAACCTGATGGGATGTAGAATGTAAACAAAGCAAGAACCATTAAACTCCATAAGACTAGTAGCAGCGCATCTCCATATTGTGAATTTATATTTAAAACTAATAAGTACCTACTCAACAAGGATTGAATTGAAAGGAATCACAAGAGAACAGATAAATAAAGGAACACCGCAAGATGAATTGTGAACATAGCATGCTGGAATCAAGTATAATCATAATCCAATATGATAAATTAACTTCTTCAAACTAAATCATGTCAGTCAGAGGTGAACACAACCAAAGTAAAATGCAAGGGAACACAAGAAGTTAATATCAATGAAATTAGCAAAATAGCAAGGACAAAAATTGACCTAAATTATCAATGAATAAATGATAAAAATTTCTATGCCATTCACCAGTGCAACTGAGTGCCCAGGCTGAGTAGAAATACTTCAAGAAAGATACTTTACTTCAAGTCTGCAAATTGTACTTTAGTCATCTACACTGGAAGGATAAAAATATTGAATTTATATATAGTCAGATGGGGTAAGACAGGACCGAAATCACTAACAGGCATGTAGCATCTATACCATGAATAACTAAAAAATCCAAAACTTACCACAAGGTGTGGTTATGCAATGGGCTTCAAAGCTACAACTCAGACTTTTTGCATACAACCCAGTTTTCTGTACAGATAAAAAAAAAGTGAGCTGGTCCCAGCAGGCTGGGGTAAGACAGGACCAACTGGTAATTCTTATGTTACAAGGTTTTTAGTAAAAATATAAATCTGATATTCAATATTATCCATCTAGAAACACATTATTTGATTAAACAACCCCTTGTTACTGTTTTGTGTTGCAGGAAGTCAACTCTAATATCAGTCACATTGGAGTTTTTGCCATGAGAAAACTTTGTTAAGAATAGTAATAGTAGATTGGCTTTGGTTCATTGTAGAGCACTGCCAAATGCTACATGTATATTCCATTAGTGTCATTGTCTGAAAATTTATCAAATAGGTAATAAAACCAATGGATAATCACTTAAGAGTCAGACGTCATGTGTTTTCTTATTAAAAAAGCTAACAAGTTAGAATGGTTATTTTAAGCAAAAGATGAAAATTTTGACTAAAATACTCCATGTATACTTATGCACAATAATATATCCATTTAAAAGCTATTTTTGATAAACTATGGGGTAAAAGAGGACCATTTGTGGGGTAAGACAGGACCATTTGTGGGGTAAGATAGGAGCAGTTGTGTGGTAAAACAGGATCATTTAGTGGTCCTGTCTTACCCCATGTCTGGTCCTTTTTTACCCCATTTTAGAATAGTTGTCAGGCAGTGATGGTAGCAGGTAGGAATGCCTAGTATGTCTCAAAAGTTGCTTATTACTTGAGGTTACCTGCCTACATCCACAAACCTGGCCAAAAAATTTTTTGTCATTAGACAGAGCTTATTTCCCAAACAGGGTTAACTATTTTGTGACCCTTCTTTACATAGGTTTTCTTTGAAAATTAGCCAGAAATTCATTATTTGCAGAAGTCTGTTGAAACAAGCACTGAAATGACAGGCAATGATTGCTCTAACATATTCTTTTGTCAAATTAAATTCAGTGCAATTAGAATGCATGCCATGGGCCGGTCCTTTCTTATCCCATGAAGGCTGCGATCCTGTCTTACCCCATTTGACTATAATTTAAATTGAGTTGGATTGAGAACTAAAGAAATATGATTACAGATAAAGAAAGACATGAAGGTTGTGCTAAACAGTAGCCTAATTTAACCTCCGGTAACACTATGTTATGTTATGTTATACTGTACTATGTTATGATGTTTCCTTAGATTCCTTACTATTTGTTTGGGATGTAGCAGTCCCATGCCACAATAGATCACTGCCTCTGATTATTGTTCATATGCCCATTGATCGTGAAGCATCAGAATCAATTATTGGGCATTGGCCAAATCAATTGTGAAATGCATTCATGCTTCTCGATCATCAGGCATCAACTACATCAATCATAAAGTGCGTGCATCAGTGTTGATCATTGGGCATTGGTCACATTGATCATAAAGCACATGCATTTCAGTCCATCATCAGACATCAGTTAGAGTTGCACTTTTGTTTTTTTAGCAGGGATACTGGAAACTTTCTTCCCTGGCGTACTGGTGTACATCCCGAAGTAAACCTCCAATGCACGCATTGCACCTTCCATGAATAAAGAGTACCTAATTCTGACTATAATATACTGTAATATTGAAAATAGCTGTGTTGTGATGTGGAAAAAGACTGAGCTATGTTAAGCAATTATAGGCAGGATGTCACTTGACTGCAAAGTTAGGAAAGAAAACTGTGAGACAAAGGGTTTGTATATAGTTTTGGAATGGCAAGGCCATCAAAGGGAACTGTTGTGGAAGTCAAAACCATTGCAGCGTCACTTTGAGGGTATATAGGCTTGAGTTTGGGTAACACTAGCATATATAATGACCTTAAAATTGACACTAAAGGTTGTTCCACTGAGGTGACTGTCACGCATTTACGGTCTGCAGTCTGCGGATGTTGTGACAGCCATGGCCATGAGGCTAGCGGTTTTGCCATTATTGAACTTTGGCCGCCACAAGAAACTTAGACTCACCAAGGCAGCTCCGATTCCTGCAAGTATGTTGAACGTATAAAATGAATGGCCACAACTTTGAAATTTTAATGTACGGCCAACATCAACAACACAGCTGCAACTCAGTTGTGAGACAACACGAGTGAACCACAAGTTGTACAATGATTAAAAAACCAGCTATCAGAAGACTCAAGTTTTCAAGCATCAAGCAACAATTATCTTCAGTCTGGTCATCAATATGATACGGTCATAATTCTCATCAAAAGAAGCGGTATGATCCCAGTCATCTTCAACCGCAGTACGGCAACAAACTTGGAGTAATATTGACTATAAAGTTGCATACCACTATTTCAAATGGTCTTCATACATTCAACGGTTAGACTGGTCATGAGACATTGCTGTAGTGTGTGAAAACTGCTTTGAAGAAAGAGCAACTGTAAAAGGGGTTGTGAGGATACAACAGCAGTACCACCACTTGAAATACAGCTGCAAAGGGGGGCATGAGGTACGGTTGTTGGGGGAGTCATGCCATTCTATGGGAGCGTTCTAAGGCTCAAAGTTTTTTGGTAAATGTAGAAAATTTTAGTGGTGTTAACTGATAGGTTTTCAATTTTGATTGTGTTCAGATTACCTTTTTCATGAACTAGCGATTTTTGTCAATGTAGGATGTGAACTTAATATATGTACCAGTGTTTTATTGCAACACTCTCTCTGTACTACCATCAAAAGGGGTAATAAGGGATGGTTTTGAGCATTTTTTGTTAATAACTTCTTACTATGAAACATTTCATAAACAAGTTTATGCTCATTTTATAGCTCTTTGCAAGGGCTATCAAATGGCATCATCTTAGAAAATTCCATATGCTATTTGTAAGGTGTCAGATGCAAAATAAAACTGTCCCAAATTACCCCTGGAAAGGGGGTAATCTGGGACACTTGAAATAAAACTAAATTTTAAAATGTTTGAAGCATGCATATTGTACTCATCCGTTACTAACAGTACTCGGAAGTCCTCGTCTTTCATTGTAGATGATGTAGATGTAGAATAAATGAAAATTTCTGTTTTTTTTTTACTTTTTTGTCCTTTATTAATATGATGTCACCATTATTCATTCATTACCGTATTATTGATGTGATATAACCGTATCCATGTTGTTGTTAATTGCCAAGGACTGCTGCTCGGTGGCGCCCACGAAGGGGTGGCAGCTCTGGGGGGAGGGGGGAGCAGAGGTTCCGCTCCAAGGATGTCGGCGAAGGATGGGAGCAAGGAGAGGAAAGCCGCAGTCGGTCCAGGGTTAGACCAGGGGTCCAGTGGGGTCAGCAAGGTGGGATGCAAAGGGCAGCTGAAGAGGTGATGGGTGGTGTGGTATATTGCGCCGCACTCAGGGCAGAGTGGGCTGTTGGCTGCACCGATGCGGGCAAGGTACGAATTGAGTCGCGATGAGTAGCCAGAGAGGAGCTGGGAAAGGGCGCTTCTGGCCACCCTGGGGAGGGATAGCTTGCTGGATGAGACAGTGGGGGCAGGGGTCAGCAACACCTTGTTGGGAGCTGCTGAGGCCAGGTAGGATGAGACAGCGGAGCTGTGCAGGTTGCTGAGGGCAGCGGAGTAGGTGTCGGGGGGGAGGGATCCCTCTTCCAGCAGGTGAGAGACTGAAGGGAGGAAGCGGGACTGAAGCGTGTGCTTCATGGGATGGGGCCCTGATGTCTGGGTTATAATAGGGTAGCTGGAATGGTGTAGATGAAGGGCACTGGCAGGGAACTGTGAGCTGAGTAAAGAGAGGTGTTCGGCAATGGGTAAGACTTCAGCTTCGCTGTGCAGGTGGGAAGCGAAGGCCATTATAAGAGATCCCGTGGCTGTGTGGAGGGCAGAGTTTTAGGTGGTTTGCAGCTTGGAGATTGCCAAAGGAGAGGCATTAGGGAACCACACTGGGGCAGCATAAGTGATGAGAGACTTTATAAGAGCCTTGAAAGTCACCAAGAGGGTTTCCTTCTGCTGTTCCCAGCTGGTTCCAGCAAGGGATTTGAGGATGTTGAGGCACGGGCAGGCTCTCTGGCATATTGCAGCGATGCAAGGCAAGAAGGTGAAGTGGGGGTTGAAAGTGACCCCGAGGATCTTCAGGGTTCGACAAAGTGGGAGGTCAGACCCCTCCCAGCTGACATGAGGGTCTTTTTGTAATTGATGGGTGCCAGAGGTGAAGAGGGTAGTGTGGGATTTGGGGATAGACACCGATAACCCCTTCCGACAAGCCCATGCAGCCACATGCAAGGAGTGGGAGGAGAGGACTGCAGACGCGTTGGCAATCTGCACGGCCCCCACAGCGGCTGTGAAATCGTCTGCATAGGAGGTGATTAGAGGGGCGGACTGGGGGAAGTCTAAAAAATAGGAGTTGAAGATGACTGAGCCTTGTGGAACTCCAGCGAGGACCGGACATGGGGAGGAGATGCAGCTGTTGTAGGAGCACCTGGCTGACCTGCCTCTGATGTAGCAGATCAGCTAGCAGGTGAAATTGACATGGAAGGGAGTGGAGGCAATGTGAGAGATGAGATTGGCATGAGGCATGGTGTCAAAAGCCTTGTTGAAGTCAATGGCCATTGCTATTGTCCTGGTTGGTGGGCAAGGCTGGTTGAAGCCTGTAGCTATGGCCTGGGTTAGAGGAAGTAGGGCAGATGTTGTGGAGTGAAGACAGCGGAAACCATGCTGGGAGTCCGCCAGTGGAAGTGCAGCATTGAGGGAGGGGAGGAGCAGATGCTCCAACACCTTTACAGATGGGCACAGGAGGGAGATGGGTCAGTATGAGGAGCTTATGGACAGAGGTTTGCCTGGCTTTGGGATGGCAATGATTGTGGCTGACTTCCAGATGGCAGGGATGTTGGCCTTGGCAAGGAACAGGTTGAAAAGTTTGGTGAGGTACTGGATGCCTCTGGGACCCAGATGATGGAGGTGGAGGGTGGTGAGGAAGTCCGGGCCGGTGGCGGTGGAGGTACCCGAGGTCCAAACTGCCGGTCTGGTTTGAACCGGAGTGAACGCAGGGTGTGTCGGAGAGAGGATTGCGGCGCTTGATGCCTCTGTAGGTGGACCTGCAGGAGGGGTCATGTTGGTGGTGGGGAACCAGCATAAATTGGTGGCAGAATGAAGAGGCTGTAATATGGTCTGTGGTGACATGAGAGTTATTGAAGGAAATGGGTTGGTTGGGGGCTTGACTGGCTGATTTGCCAGAGAGGGAGTGCAGGAGTGACCAGAATTTGGCTGGATTCCTCTGCAGGTTGGTAGACTGGACTTTCTTGATCCAGGTTGTGCAGGAGTGAGTGGAAATGGCAGCTGAGATGTTGTTGTTGAGGTCCAGTAGGCCGGGGTGATTGGGGTCCAGGGCTTGGGCTCTGTCACACTCTTTAATGAGAGGGATGGCAGATGGTGGGAGGTTGAGAATGAAATCCCTTTTACATCCACGGGAGATGTGTCAGCAGGCCGCCAAGGTGAGAATCCTTCTAAAGAGGATCTCTCCCTGGGAGCAGGAGGAGGGGGGAGCAGCAGCGCTAAAGGTGGCCTCTGTATCGGCAGTGTAGCCCTCCCAGTCTGCTTGACTGATGTTGATGTAAGTCTGGGGGAGTCCAAGGAGATGGAGATGGGAAGATAGTCAGAGTTGAGATGGGCAAGTGAGGTCCAGACAGTGTTCTAGGGCCAGATGGGGCCTAATGAGGGTGAGGTCGGGTGACGAAGGGGCTCCTTGCAACGGGAGCCTGGTTGGGGTGTCTTGGTTGAGGAGAATGAACTGGCTGGAGTCTATTTGGTTGATTAAGACTGCGCCTCAGGCAGCCGCACGGTCAACATGAGTAGCAGAGAACCACGCAGGGTTGTGGGTGTTGAAGTTGCCCATAATGATGGTGTTATGGGCGTCCAGCTCAAGCAGTGGGGTCAAGGAGGGTGGGAAGCCAGGGGGGCAGGAAGTGGGTGGTGGGATAAAGGTGGAATTGTGCACCATCGATAGAGATGGAGATGGCATGGTGTTCCATTGTGGAATCACCTGGGAACAGGTGGTCAGAAGGGATTGGGGAGTATGAGACGGTGTGATTCACAATGAAACAGAGATCGCCACCGCCAGTGCGAGGACCTATGGGTCTGTTGCGACGGACCAAGGTGTAACCAGGGAAGGTAGGGGGGTTTGAGGCCTCGGTTAGTTTGCTTTCTTGAATGGCAGTGGCAAGGACAGAGTGGGTGACCAGGAAGTGGGCCAACCGTATCCATAAACATGACATTGAGCATTTACAATGACCTTGTCCAGTGCAAGCTTCATATCAGCAGCCGTATAGCATTTCTTCTGTATCGGTAAGCTTACAGGATGGCTTGTAATTTAACACCATTTAAATTGGGACAAGAGAATTTGCTATAAAATCTCATAAAAACATACCTGAAACAGAAAGGAATGTTTTAGAAACAACCATCATATGTTTTGGAGAAATGAATCATAGTTTAGGCTAATTACTTTTCATTCTATGATGCCCAGTGCACAATTCTATATATGACATTCTGTGCACAATTTTGTGATGACTGATGATGCATCAATTTTTTGATATGTGTGGTGTCTTGCCCAATGCATCATAAAGCAAGTATTTTTAGAAAAGTTTTAAAAAAATTAAAAACTGGTATTTTTTAAAGGTGACTTGAAAGTCCAATTTGGCGGTAAAGGGTTAACTACAGAACTGCACCATGGGCAGAAGCCACCTGTAAATCAAACAAAATGCCTCTGAATGTAGCCTATTCCAATAGTTCCTATGGCCTTTTTACACTTCTTTTCTTTTTAATGTAATAGGAGAAAAATGGACTATTTTCATCTGCTATTTGTGAAAATCACCCATGAAACAATAAATTTTACCTGCAATTTTAGGAAACTTCTGCTTGACGCCTATTCCAAATATGATTCAACCTGTTCCTGTGGTATATTTCACAAATTTTTTCAGTGAAAAAAAAACTGCTTATTTTCAATTGCAATTTTTATCCTAAAAATGATAATTTTTACGTATAATTTTAAAATTTTTGCTCAATATTCCAAATTGGAATAATTGTGGGCATAATTGGGCCTTTTTTCTTACTTTCTATAGCTGAATTAGGCAAGGGTTATTTAAATTTGAAAATAAACAGTTTACAATTTTTTTTGTCCCAATCAGGAGTGGACACAGAGGAAACTTCTGTTGGATTTTCCATTTTGGCCTAAGTTACCTTAAAAAGATATTTCTTCCTAAAGAATTTTGTATAAAACATATATAACAACAGGAATGGAATAAATCTACTTTATAAGTCTCCGAGAAATTACTAGAGCTTACCCCTCATACTTGGAGCTGCAAGACTCCCATTACAAAAATTATCTACAATCTAAAGGTTAAAAAAGTGCACAATTTTAAGATTTTTAGCAACAAGTTTGCAATTTTCCTACTTATTTCTAAAATATCGCAGCACCAAAGTAACAAATATTCGCCTTATTTGGAATCTCACAGCCTGACATGCACTATGATTAACAATTTGATAAGAGGTAATTCATCTAGAAGAGATCTTGTGGTTCCAAAAATGGTGCAAAATGCAAATGCTCTAGTTGTGACTCAAAAGGTAAACATATTTCACTCCTGCTTAGTAATGTGTGAGGATAAAATCTTTGTCTCCAAAATATCTTGCCAGCACTTTTCTCTTCGGAGCTGTAGGTCTTTCTAACCCCTGTATATATTACTTAATATGTGGTATGTATTATATATATATATATATATTTGATATGCTTTACTTGTAAAAATGTTTTATTATTTAATGTATTGAATGATTTTTTCCAGAATGGAGTTAGCAACATGATTTTGTGAGACATGTTAGAAGCTATAGTATACATCTGAACATGCATGCCAGGCCCTGAACCTCATGACAAGATGTGTGACGATGACAAACCTCCAGCCCCTCCTGTTCGGCTCACCTCCGCCAGGTAAGGCAATCTATAGTGACAAGGTAGAGACTTTTTTAGACTCTTCCTTAAGTTCTAAGACCAGTAAAGTATCATGGATGCCAGTATCTGCACACAAATTTTATTGGATTAACAGTGTAAAATATATAATTGAATCGAAGTAGTGTTAAATATATAATTAACAGGATTTATTACAATATCTTCTTTTTAGTACCTACAAATAATGTTTATTATAGTGCATCAACACATCCAGAATACGTACTTAGTATCATTATATCAGTGTTGGTTCTCTTCAATACAGAAGGATAACATTCTAGTTCTTGGGTTTAGGTTTTAATTAATAAAAATTGTTTATAAGTTGCAATGCTGTGTTTTAAAGTGAAAATTCATCCTCCATTTTAATATACCCATTTTCCTTTTCAGAGGTGAGCCTGTTGTATCGGTGGACATGCGGCCACTCCCTAAAGAACCAGAGTCTGAGAAAAAGAAATCAAAAGGCAAGCCTCCAAAGCACCGGCAGCATCACAAAGAACATGTTGCTGAGAAGCCCAATATATCCTACCCAACCAACTTTGAACACACCATCCATGTTGGTTTTGATGCCATCACTGGAGAGTTCACGGTGAGCATTTGCATCGCGAGCATGAGTGCATCCAATATTTATTTTAATTTTATGACGAACTGTAATCAGATGTATTTTTTGTTGTGGTATGCAAATCAAACCATTTTTTTTTTGAAGGATGATGTTTGACACATTATGTGGATCATTTTCTTGGCTGCATCTTCTGATTTTTGAGTTGTGGTGATTTATAGTAGATGCACATTTTGTAGCATTTGACATATTTTTAGCTCAAGTTGTTTGGCTTCAAATGCTTTTGAATTAACTACTCAATTTGCTTTTCTATCTTGACTTGCCATGGACAAAAATTTGGTTGAAATGATCATCATAAGTATCATTGTCTGCCTAAATTATGAGATAGCCTTCACATTATTAGATGCTATTGCCACTTCATTATACAGATTGCAGCTGTACCTTGATTAAAATCATGCATTCCATGGTTGTTGCTTTAGATTTTTGACCAATCATACATCAGCAGCCAAACCTGCTGCACCAATGCCCCTGTTGATGACTCTAAAGGTCTTGAAAATTCAGATGTCTTTCCAAAGTTGATGCCGTTGTTGGAGGCAACTGTAATGTCCCTAACAGCCCCTAGCGTCTACGGACATTCCTTTTCCAATCTGCCTTCTTATAAGTGGCCATTGCCCATGCATAATCATCAATTTGCCTCATTTTGGCCCTCGTGCACAGTTTGGCTTGTTTGGTTTAAAGCCAAAAGAACTCAACTCGTTCCTTGTGCACTGGAATTTATCGTTTTCTACCCTGTTTTAACACTTACAAAAAAGAAAATTTCTCACTGTATCATATGTACCTGTCCTACAAACAAACATTCCTCCCCCATGTCCCTCATTCTCAATTTTATAAACATTTAGCATTTCAACTTCAATTTGCAATTCATAATTTTAGTAATTTGCTTGCATTACAACTACAAGCCTGTCATTTGGCAAGGCTTCTTTATCTTGCTTTAGTCTTATTATTCTCTAATTTCAGGTTTTAGTTGGTTAAATACATAATATAGTAAAAAGCATTTCTATCAAAAAATCAAACCATGCTTGATCTTCAACATTTTCTCTTAATGAAAATCTTCTGAATTTCTTTGTAGGTATATATACAAGTCTTGGAGTTGCTTTCTGGTTTGGTGCATATTTGATCTACTATTTTAACATGTGTTGAGTGACGGTGCATCTCTATCTCATAAATTAACTTTCAATTTATGCCTTTATTTTGCATTTCTGACTTTTAGGTACCTAATTTGAGTTGCTCCTGATACTAATTTTTTCTTAACTAGCCACATGAACTACATACATCACAAACTACATCACTCACAATCATTCAATTTATACTCTTTCTTTTGGAAAAAATTCTATGACCTACGATATTTCTTTAATGAATTTTGTTTTGCTCTTGTCCATAGTAATTAATAACATCACTCATCATTATTTAATCATGTCTTTCTGTTGAAGAAGGTAATACAAGTCAACTATGAAATATCCCACACTAACTTGGAATTTAAAGTGTAACTTATGTAATATAATACCAGAAAAAGCCCTTATTCTATAGTTTGGTAGGCATGGAAATAAGGCCATATATTGCGTCACTGATTCTTGCAGTGTTCAAAACTTGCTTCCAGGATTTTATTATCATCTGTAAGAGTCATTAATATAATTTATCTACCATAATACCATTGTTTGCTTAGTTACTAACAATTATTAACCCTTATGTGGGAAAGCATAGTAATATCCAGAAATTTAGGTTTCTGAAACAAGTATAAGAAAATGTGAACTATTATTAGGTATATTTACTTGTATGTATTCTTCAAAAATTTCCATAATGTAATAGTTAATTACATTGAAATTTTTTTTAATATGGGTCTATCAAAAAATTTTCCATGAAATTTAAATTCAGGCATACCAATGGAAAGAGCAACAATCCAAGATAAAATTGAATTCAATTCAATCAAGTTATTTGAAATATAATTTAATAAATATTGCTACTTCCATCCTCAAAAAAATTGTGGAAAGAGCATCAATGTCATTGTCCGAGTCAAAACTTTCATTTTAATGCTCTTATTTAAATTTGTTGGAATGGTAGGTGGTGATGCTATGTACGAAATGATGGCTGGATGATTGGAAATGGGCAGTGGCATGATAATGGAGCCTCAAGCACAACCGGGGGCCATAGCAGATTTTTTTTGGGAGGATATTTTAAGTGACCATGTATGGTAACTTGCCCGCAAAAGAGTTAAACTGGGGCTACTGGCACTCAGTGACAAACCTTGAAAATTTTAATAGTAAGTAAGCTTTGTGGTGATAGTTTTCTGCTCAATGCTAGATGATGATCATGTTTTCTTTGAGACATTTCATCAAGCTATCAATATTTTATAATTTGACAAAATAAGTTGTATTTCAAATGGAATTCATTTGATACATTTTCTGTGGCAAATTGTAAATGATTATTTTAAAAGTGTTCATTTTTCAATTCAAACATAAGTCAAATTAGGTTGAAATACTCAACATGTACAAGAAAAATGGAGTGAATTACGTGGAAAACAGAAGAGAACCTAGCAACCTTGATAAGTACATACTACATACTTCCTAACTATTCATACATCACTTCTTGTTTTATGTTTGTAATAGTATACAGAATTTGTAAGAAGTTTATTCTTTACAAAACAATTAAGAAGGCTGTAAAAGTTCATATTATTTTATTTTGTAATAGTTGTTGATATGGGTAATGTGGCATTGCATTCCTGTGCATTATAATCCCTCGGCTCCTCTTTGAGATTTCAGCACCCCAGTTTTGGGTGTTGAAATTAGTATATAGTTCAATATCTTTTTGATATTGTCCCAAGTTTTTAAAGGGGGTTTAATGACTTGTTAAGTATTCAGTGTCATATATATCTAGATTTCAAATTTATCAAAATTTTCACCTGTTCACTCTCATCAAGAAGCAGTCGGTCAACTTTTATATATTTATGTTACTGTTGTTTCTTTTCCTGTTGTTCCATGCAGCAGCCTGCGGGAGAGTCTCTCAGTTGCCAGGTGCACTTCAGTTTAATTAAACACTCTTTTTTTGTCGTCTCCTTCGTTAAGACAATTTGCTTGTCATCTCACACTGGCAAATTATATCCAATGATCAGGTACCTTTTGAATCTGATTGTAATGTTGTTAAGAAAGATGTTTTGAATTACTCTAGTGGTGACATGAAAACTCTGTAGCATGATTGTGCTTCCTGTGCTGCAATTTTAATGTAGCAGAAATTTCATATCTCTGTGTATCTAATCACCAAAATTAATGCTTCAAACAATGATTTGAACCAAAGTGATGATTTTAAAAATTCTGCGTTTCATAATTTACGGTGGTTATAATTATTAATACAAATTTAAAATGTCAGACTTTAATCTTAGTTGTATAATTTTGCGCTATTGTGGGAGGTTTTCTTAAAAATCCCTAATATGCCAGTGTGGAAAAAGTGCAAGCTATTGCCCTGATTATGGGGCAAAACGTCTAGTGTGAGATTGACATACTTAAAAAAATCTAATCGTATTCTTATTGGTTCTTTCTAAGAGTGTCCACTCAATGCAATGAAGTCAACTACACTCTTTTGTTGTGTGATTTTACTGTTTATGTGTTTATCTTGATGTCACTACAGTCTCCTAATTTTTAAATTTTGTTTTAGTGTTAGTGTCAGAAGTTCTTTATTTTCATTTGCTGTTTTTTCATAGGCTCATCTTCACCATCATTTCCATTTCTGACTCAGAATTTTGGACTGCCTCCAAGAGACAAGCATGCCTAGTCATGTTACTCTAACAAATTCTATGAAATTTTTTCCTGACCTACGTGATGATAACCTTACTTTTCTTCTATTATTAAATAAATTCTGAAACAGCATGCCAAAGATTCTGCCTAAACTTGCCAAAAATGAACCCTACCTGTTGAATATGAATTCTACTGGATATTAATGTGCCAATGATGAAAGCTATCAGTAAGAAATCCTATTGTAATGAACTTTGAGGATTGTATTTATGAATAAATATATTTCACTGGAAGTTTATCTGCCGCATTAATTGTTCACCTTGCTTTAGATTGTGCAATTTTTGTACATATGTTCTCATTATTCTAATGCTTTTGTTTAAATGACTCTAGGTTCCAAGTTGTTGCTACATGAAACTTTACTTTGTGATCTCGTCATCAATGCTTAATAGTAATTTCTTCCAAATCCTCCGTACAAAGTTTACAAGATCAGGTGTATGTGTTCTAATTTCTTTCAGTGTTGACATAGAGGAAAATATTTCCTCATCAGGCCATGTAATGTGTTTAGGATTCCTACCTCTTTAGCAAAAATTTGCTTAATTTTTAGCATAATTTCCATTCATTTCAATGAATTAAAAGTTTAACAATTTTTTTGTAGCATGGATTTCTCTTATGTAATGGGAATGCAAAGTGAACGATGTTGTATTGACAACCAAAATTCCATAGTTTACTAATATAAAATGAATAGGAACATCTTGGTTAAATAAATAACTTCTAAATAGTTTTGAGGTAAAATCCAGAAAGGATAACTTAGAATGTTAAGGGTTTTGTCTGATAACTCATTTGCGAGTGAATTATCATCTTTGATTCAAATTTCAGAATCAATACCTACTATTTTGTTAGAATGTTTACCCTCCAAACGGTTGTTTAAAATCCTTTTGATGAACGATTTGACGTTCATTGTGGTTCCCATTCAACAGTTCCTAATATTTATCAATAAAATCCTTTAGCATCAACATATAACTTTATATTGTAATATCAATAATTAATATTTTAATACTGTATTGTTATTGTGTTTGTTGTTGAAGCCCCAAGTTTTTCATATTTTTACTATTGTTATTTATTTTTATCATTGTGTTACGTTGATTACAGGGCATGCCGGACTCGTGGAACAAGTTGCTGGTCATGTCGAACATCACAAAGCAGGAACAGAAGAACAACCCGCAAGCGGTGCTTGATGTCCTCAACTACTACGACGCCTCTACCAAGCACAACCAGCCTGCCAAGTTCATGAGGGTTGCCACCAAACCTGTCTCAGGTCTGCTGTAAATTTCATTAATGAAAGATGATGTGTTATTAAAAATTATGTGCTTTGAAATTATTTGGGAGATATTCTGATAATTAGGGAAATGATGTATTAGGTTGGAGTTTAAATAATGGACTGTAGATTTTCATGTATAAATTCAAGGTTAAAGTCTCATTTCTTCCACCAAGACGTCTTCTTATAATGTTCTGACAATAAGTCATAATATTCAAACTCATAGACAGTTTTTAACCTGTTGCATCTGGAGGTAAAGTTTGGTTTGATGACTTAAGTCATGCAAGAATGCTCGTTGCAGTAGAAATGTACTAACTTATAGTAGTAATTGTACAGTAGTTCATCAAATCTTCATGATTCAATTACAATTAATTTGAGGAACAAGTACGGTAGTGTCTCTAGAAGTCTATGTCTATTCATATCTCAAATTTCATGTAACCTTGCTAAAGAATTGCAAACATTTTGCCAGTATTAGAATATTTCTTCTGCTTGCACTTGCAGAAATGAGCCGAGAATTAAATGATGTTCATGTTCACTAACCATGACGTATTGCCTGCATTGCAGTTCCTTCACCAGGACCTTACCTACCATGACGTGTTATTGTATTGCAGTTCCTTCACCAGGACCTTACCTACCATGACGTGTTATTGTATTGCAGGTCCTTTGCCAGGACCTTGCCTACCATGACGTGTTATTGTATTGCAGATCCTTCACCGCGGCCCAGCTACCAGGGGGGCGTGAGTTTAAGTAACTATCCTGCCACGCCTTCCCCTCACAAAATCTCTGATGCGTCGTCAGGCTCTCCTTCCACGCCAGAGACATGCTCAGAGCTAAGCGTGCGTTATTACTGCAGTTATATTATGACTTTGCCATCTTTGAATTATAAATTTGTTTCGTCGAGACTGCAAGTCTATGTTTATAATTTTGTGATCAATAAATGGTCAATTTTTCTCCCCTGATCGTGCAGCTCTAAAATTACAAATCTGCTCCCCCAAGAATTATTTTGTAGCTTTAGAAGTAAATTAGCTCTAGATTCCTAAAATGCATATCCCAAAGATTCATTTGTTCGCTCAAAAAACTCGAGTTTGGATCCAAAACTTATTTTGAGCTTATTCATCAACCTAGACATTAGTTCGTGAAAATATTCATATTAAAATTTATTTTGAACTTGTTGAAGTAACAAAAGGCTTGAAATTTAGGTTGTTTTTGCCAGAGTTTTTGGTCACCGCATGTATATTTCTTTCTTGTTGAGTTTATTACGAGTAGAACTAGGTAATCAAATGCCGACTGAATCCTATTTTGTTTATGGTGCTCAATTTAGAATGTTTACTGGTTAACTAAGTATTTGGGTCAAAAATAAATTTTTTGTTGAAATTATTTACCAAAAATCACATCAATTGAAGTATGATAATGGATTTTAATGGAAAAATTGCAAAGTGTAGAGATGGCAGTAAGGAGATTGGCAGTGTGGAGATTGGCAGTGTGGAGATGGCAGTGTGGAGATTGGCAGTGTGGAGATTGGCAGTGTGGAGATTGGAAGTGTATACATAATTAGTGGATATCATTTTCCCACCACACGGCCTCCATCAGTTATAAAACTTATTGAATTTGCAAATTTTGTTTACGTCTAGAATATTTGTTGTGATTACCCAGCAAATAATTTAATGTTATCTTTAAAATCTTTTTTTTTTTTATCTCGATTATATTTTTTGTGTTAACCTAATGAATATTTAATACTATGTTTACCATGAAAATATCCTAAAAAATATTGATTGTGTTTACCTAGTAAATATTGTGCTTGCCAGGATAATGTTCATTTAGAATAATTAATTATATTTATTTCCTAGAAAATAATTTATTTGTTTAACTTTATATTATTTATAGTTTTTAGCTAGTAAATATTTTTATATTTTGTTTACCTTGATAACATATGTTGTTTATTTATAGTTTTTAGCTAGTAAATATTTTATTTGTTTAACTTTATATTATTTATAGTTTTTAGCTAGTAAATATTTTTATATTTTGTTTACCTTGATAACATATGTTGTTTATTTATAGTTTTTAGCTAGTAAATATTTCTATATTTTGTTTACCTTGATAATATATGTTGTGCTGACCTCAAGCATATTTCTGCAGGTGCCTGACGACGAAGAAGATGAAGAACCACCCCCTCCCCCCACCCGCCCTGAACGCACTAAGAGCATCTACACTCGCCCTCTAGAGGAGGTAGTCGAAGTGACCCCACCCCTACCCTCTCCTGTACACCATCACATCACAGCACAACCCACTCTGCACCACCATCACCACCACCAAATAACCCCCCAGCCCACCACCATAGAGGCTAACGCCAACGGCACCCAGCTGGACAGGAATAGAAACCCGCAGCCCAGCAGCCCGCCGGCGGCCGCCCCGCCTGTCCTTGCGGCCGCTGCTGCCGCCGCTGTGCCTTCCACGCCTTCGTCAGTTGTCCTTCATTGGAATAAGTTCTTATCTTTGATATATACTTCAATATGTCTCAGCTGCCTGTGAATGCTACTTCAATATGCCTTCAGCGTTTTTAAATGCTATCTATTCATAACTTGCAAGTTCTATTGTTCTATTCTAATTCTATTTTTCTATTCTATTTGAATTATATTTTCCTATTCTACACTATTGCTGTTGTCGCAGGTCTCAGCAGCCAACCTCCGCAGAGCGCACCGCTGAGAAGCAGAAGAAGAAGAAGCTCAGCGATGAGGAGATCTTAGAGCGCCTGCGCAGTATAGTCTCAGTTGGCGACCCTAACAGAAAGTACACAAAAATGGAGAAAATAGGACAAGGGTAAGTCTTGATGACTGTAAAAGCCAGGGTAAAAAGTGCGCAGTATAGTCTCAGTTGGCGACCCTAACAGAAAATACACAAAGATGGGGAAAATAGGACAAGGGTAAGTCGTGATGACTGTAAAAGCCAGGGTAAAAAGTGAGCAAGGTTAGAGAGAGCGGTGCTGTTGCGGCCACGGCATCTGATGTTTGTATTCTTCTTCCATGTTTTAGGCTTAATCCTTAACTGCAAAGGTACAACCGTGATTAGGTTTGATTTCAACTCTGCATACTGGTCTTATTATTTTTTGAATTTTTATTGCAATACTTTGCAAAAAAAAAAACACCTTACAGTTCCAACCGAACAACCAAAGCAATAATTAATCACAGTCGTTGTATATTTCATCTCAATGATCTCATTTTGATGATTCCTATGTAATTCCTTGCACTCATGAAGCCGTTTTTTAATCACCTAAATTACTTATCAATGCGCCAGTAACTTCGATGTGCCTGCTTGGTCTCATAAGACAACTAGAGGAACAGAGGAGAACTGTTCCATTAGTTCATATTCTAATATCTACGTACCGTATATCTATATTGTTTTCCACTTCCTTGTTGACACTATCACGCAAGATGAGCTGTATAGCTGGACAAAAGATGATGTGTTCTTCATGCGTTTGGAAAAAGATCTTCATGTGTTTGGACCTCCTGATTTTATATTTATGTGTAACACGTCTTCTATATAACGATCTTGCTTGCTATGTTTGTTTGTCTGGGTAACAGCGGATCATTGGATAGGCTGAGAAATACGTTACAAAAATTTGTTATCAGAAGGTTTCTCGTTTATGCAATAAAGTCATTATAATTTACTCATATAATTTCAGAGCATCTGGCACAGTGCACACTGCAATAGAGACGGCCACTGGTATGGAGGTGGCCATCAAACAGATGAATCTCTCACAACAGCCGAAGAAAGAACTCATAATTAATGAAATTCTCGTAATGAAAGAAAACAGACATCCTAACGTTGTGAACTACCTGGACTCGTTCCTGGTGGGGGAGGAGCTATGGGTCGTCATGGAATATTTACCTGGAGGCTCGCTAACTGATGTCGTTACCGAGACTTGTATGGACGAGGGGCAAATTGCTGCAGTGTGCAGGTTTGTTTTTCATGCGCCTGTTATTAGGCTATTATATTTAACAGACTTAAATTATAGCAGGGTAATATTATTCTGTGGTTATAGTTAAAGTGAGAGATAGTGTAAATGAGTTGTATGGTAAGTTGAAAGTAGCACATAAGTGGTAAGTAGTGGTAAGATAACTTAGTATCGAGTTTGTTGCAGTAAGTACTAAGTAGTGGTAAGGTAAGTAACGAGTTAGTGATAGCAGATGGGTAGTAAGTAGTATTAATAAGTAAGTAGTAGTAAGTAAGTCAGTAGTAAGAAATATGTCAGTATTAAGTTAGGTGAGCGATGTCTCTGACGACGCCATGAACGTTACAGGGAGGTGCTGCAGGCTCTGGAGTTCCTGCACTATAATCACGTCATCCACAGAGACATCAAGAGCGACAATATCCTGCTGGGCATGGACGGCAGCGTCAAACTCAGTGAGTGCTTCACTACTGATCCGCGGTGTCTTATTCTTGCTGAAAGTTAAATAAATAATTTTTTATGTGTCCGTAGTCTTTTTAATTCTATTCTTTGGATGGATGCTTGAACGCTTTTTGTTCGTGTTTTTTTTTAGGTTTTTCTGATTTGTATTTTCTGCACCACCAGCTATTCTGAGAAGCTCTTATAATATTTCTACAAACATTTATTTCTTCTCATTGATGAACGTCCGTTTATTGAAATCGAGAATATACTTCCTTATCTAAATTTGCACGAGAATATACTTCCATATCTAAATTTGCAAAAGATTACTTTAAGCGACATTGTCTGGTATGTTCCAGCAAATATATATTTTATTGTTCATCTAAATTTCAACTTTTTCTTGAACTTGATTTTCATTTGAGGAAAGGACATTGAGAGTAAGAACATTTTTTTTGTTTTATTATGTATCAAAATAAAATCACCAGCATCGAGAAGGACGCCAGCCGGACTCAGTGACATAGACTGACTGTTCACTTCTATCTGTGAAGGATTATTTTATTTTTTAATTAAATAACCCTGACTGAGCGGGAATCTTGTTATGCATTTTGCTGCAAATTTTGGGATATGTTCACGTATATTTTGCAGCAGCTTTGGCTAATACTTTTATGTATTCTGCAGCGGACTTTGGCTTCTGTGCCCAAATCAGCGCGGAGCAAAACAAACGAACAACGATGGTAGGCACGCCGTACTGGATGGCGCCGGAGGTGGTGACCCGCAAGCAATACGGCCCCACCGTGGACGTCTGGTCCCTGGGTATCATGGCTATAGAAATGATAGAAGGTAAGTGATAGCAGCGGTGAAGAGAAGTATCATGGCTATAGAAATGATAGAAGGTGAGTGGTAGCAGGGGTGAAGAGAAGTATCATGGCTATAGAAATGATAGAAGGTGAGTGATAGCAGCGGTGAAGAGAAGTATCATGGCTATAGAAATGATAGAAGGTGAGTGGTCCATGATAGCAGGAGATAGCAAAGTAACATAGCTATTGAAATGATGTGGAGAAGTGGCTGGTTAATGATTACATTGGAATCATCCGAAGTAAGACTGTGTTTTCGCTGCATTTATCGTGTAAGAATTTTGTTCCTTCATATTTCCTTTGTAAGAATCTTGTATATGTATTCTAAATAATTGACAATAAATCACTCATATTCTCTACAACTACTGATTATTTGTTTATTTTCAGGGGAGCCTCCGTACCTTAACGAAAATCCCTTACGAGCGCTGTACCTGATCGCGACCAACGGCAAGCCTGAGATCAAAGAGCGCGAGAAACTCTCGCACGTTTTCCAGGACTTCCTGGACCAGTGCCTCGAAGTCAAGGTCGAAGCCCGGGCTTCTGCTTCACAGCTGCTGAAGGTTTGGCATTAATTATAGTAAATCTTGACTGTTTTGAACTTAAACATCCACTGTCTTAAACTGTCTTTGTCATAAATTCTAGTAAATGTTGTCTGTCTTTAACTGTCTTAAACTTAAACACACACTGTCTTAAGCTGTCTTAATCTTCAATTTAATTTTAGTGTGTGTTGCTTGTCTTAAATTCTAGTGTGGTTTTGTCTTGAATTCATATGTGTGTTGCTTGTATTAAAATCTAGTGTGTGTTGTTTGTCTTAAATTATTCTTATATCAGTATGTTTTTGTTGTTATATGTTCGTCATATATTTTAGTTATTGCGTTATCGGTGACTGATGAAGAATGTGACTTGTAGATTTCCGGGTGGGATTTTTTAATTGTATTTATTCTAATGAAAAATATCCCTTTGTACATTACAGCTTATTCAGAATAATGTTTGCATATTCTATGTTGTACATACTTTTAATTTATACTTACTTTTATTATGGATTTTAGGTGAATAATTTTTTTGTGGCTAGTGCCGACTCATTTGAGTAATTTAAATGATACATTGCAGTTTTATTGTGTATTATCAACCTGAAGTTGAATTAATAAAATTATGTTATTTTTCTTGCAGCACCCCTTTCTAAAGCTGGCGCGTCCTCTCTCCAGCCTCCACCCCCTCATTGTCGCTGCCAAGGAAGCTGCCAAGAGTCATTAAAACGCTGCCCAGCAACATTAGGTCTGCCAAGAACCATTAAAACGCTACCCAGTAACACTAGATCTGCCAAGAGCCATTAAAACGCTCCCTGATAACTCTAGCTCTACCGCCTACATTTATTGATGCCTGAATCACTGACTTGTTCACGTCTCAAACATCCAGATGGATGCAGCTTTTATCATAACACTTTTTCTGTTAAATTAATTGTCTAAATTAAAAAAAGGATTCTCACGAAATTATTATGAATGGATTATGAACATCGCAGTGGAGGGCACGGGTCGTTAACGGCTAACCAACTTTGCAGTTTTTTCTGATCAATTCGCCCTATGTTAACGACGTTGTACTGGTCGGTGTAAAATTGTTAAATCTAGAAATTATTATTCAACTTTTTCTTCTATTTCTATGATTTATTTACAAAGTACGTTATAAGCTGGAATATCAATTAAACATTCTTAATTAGATTTGAACATCGACATAATTTTACGTTCAGCTCAACAAACTTATTCATTGTGAAACTTAAATCCCAGGACATGAAATGCTGTATGAATGTTTTTTAATGTTATGAAAGAAACCAATGCGGTGTAATTTCAGCCAAAAATGGTACCCATATAAACGAAGTCGTTTATTGATTTATGAGTTGCAGCACATTTTCACGACGTCAAGTAACTGGCGCTTACACAATCCATACATGAATAACGTTGGTGCCGTGTGTGAATAGTGACTGCTGAGCGTATGTGTGAATAATGACTATGCAAACAACTTATTCACTAAAATAAACTGAACGACCAAGCATTGAGACAAATGTCGTTGAAACAACCTCTAATCAAAGTTATTTCAACGTCAGTTGGCTGGTGAGAATTCGAGTCTCTTCGCATGACGTGCTGCATTGGAACTTCTGCATTAGCTTCTATAATAATCGCTTACTAGATTACCATAAAACAAATATGTCAAACTATTTATGGAATCGCATGGTGTTATCCTCTTGTACTGTTGCAAGTGTATAGGCATGCCATCGTTATTTCATCTTAAAATTTCGCCATTAAAGTCTGTACAATTCCTTGAACTTTGGCGGAGCTTTTGCCCTAAAATTAAATCTCCAAGCGCTCAGAAGAATGAGTGGGTTATGTTGTCCACCAAAGTATCACTGTTACAGCATTTTGCCGACCTGAACTGGGTCAGGATGACCCAAACAACAGCAAAAGTTGGTTGCTATTTGGACCATATCACGCTCATTTATCTGAGTTTGTTGTCTCTTTCATGCTCTTCTCTATAGAAAATGAGTTTTACGTCTGTGATGATACCTTTAATCTCAAGACTTAATCAATTCTGAAACTTTCTCGAAATTGCATGAACTTGAATAGGAGATGAATATCTTTAGACATTAACCTTCTTAAATTACATGAATATTCTAGCTTGAGAAGTAACGACTGGTATAATTAACTTATCGCTACTGTATCAGAGCCCAGTATCTGAACTGTTTCTTTTATTTTTATTATTATCCACTAATGCAGAAGGCGTAAATAATTTGAGATTGCATTTAAAAAGTATCATCGTTCATCCGCGGAGACTTGAGCTTCTTTGAGATTTCTTTGCCAAGTTCTTGTATTTTTGTGTAGAATTTTTCAAACTTTAACTCTTATCGTACGTGTTCATCGGCAGTCGGGCTTCCGTGAAAACCTACATCAAATATTGAGCTCTGTGGGCTCGTTTGTCAATCTCTAAAATCTACTAATCACAATGAAGATTTTTTCGCCGTTCTGAACCCGAGGTTTCTATTATGCTTAACATTCTATTATTCGCTCGGAATCTGTATGAACACAAGAGGCTAGCGAGATAACATAGTGTCACTGAATGGGTAATATAGATCGTCTGATGTAGCTGAACATTTTGGCCAGTTCTCGTGCTATCTCGTCGAGGTTCTGTATGGAAGATAAAAAATACTGAGCCATGCTTCATTATTTCTTAATAATCTTCTGTACGATCTATTGCTTCACGTTTCTTCGTGTTTCTTCATTTTATGTCATTATTACATTATATTCGATGCCATTTTCAAGTTTATTTCAATCTTCACCAGGAGACTTATTCGTGTTTCTTTCATCGCATGCATCGTTAATGATATCGAATATGGCGATAACCCAAGCAGCTTTAATTCTTGTTTAGTCTTAATTATTTCGTGGCAGCTCTGTTTGACTAGTTATCCCTAACCGGCGTTGTAGTTTTATCCAATCAACTTCATCCTCTCATCATTATGTTATATCATCCAACACGATCCTCTCTAAACTGAGCCCGAAGCTTTACGGAAAACGGAGGGACTCTTGGGTTTTAGTTTGGAGAAGAGGGAAAGACCAAATGGAGGGAAAACGGAGGCAGAAAACTATCCCATAAGTTTGCTGTTCCTAAGTTCTAATTTTTCTCTAAATATTATATAGGTTGAAACATTTCACTTCCCCACCAGCAGCATAACTCATCTCGTTCTCTGTGTCCAGACTTCATATTTCCTTCACTGCATTTCTTAACTATAACGACACGCTATGTAACTGAATTAATTGACTGGTCTGAATTTAAGCTCGTGTAATGATCACGTATCATTTGTGCATAAGTGTAATGCTTAGGAATCCCTTCGCGGTGTACAGTGTACTATGTAGCGTAATACTCGCCTTGTTGCTGGCTCGGTGCTGGCGCTGTTTCGAGCCCTTGTGGTGTCAGGCTGTTAGGTAGCTAGCTAATTAATACTAAATACTAGATATTATTCTTCACTAATGCCGTGTGATGAGTGAGTCGACTAACGTTTAGTGCATTTCAGGACTCAGGCGCAATATTTTTTCTTTATTAGAGTCAGTCTTCTAAGTGCCACTCCTTCTTTTACTGGACTTTGGTTGATATGAAGCGACAAGTTTGAGAAGGTTGCACCAAAAAATCCCCCTTTGCTTAGATTCTCTTGTTAATATAACTCTTCTAAGCTGTGGAAAATCTGCACTAATATTTAGGAAATTTAATTCTGACTGCTACGCTCATTTTTTCATAAATTTGAAAGTTATATTCATATGTTCATTGCTTCAGTGATGATAACTATGCATAGAAGATGAATTATGTTCCATAAGGAACACATTATCGTGCAGAATAATTTTGCATATCTTGACCGAATCATTGTCTCAGATTTGAAGCCATTTTTTCTATGTCGTTAACTTTTAGCTCGTTATGATGCCATTTTTTTATTTTCGACCAATTTTTCAGTCCCATCAGGTTCAGTCCTTGTTTTTCAATTTGCTTTTTCAATTTCTACCTGAAAATTTTTCCAGTTGCTACTGGAAAATTCAAGTTTCCAGTTGTTTGTATTGCATGGATGAAAGTCGATTCTGTGAATTGACCTTTTAAATTCTTTGAATTTTTTGGGACGGTTCATTTTATGCCTTTTATTTCGAATTAAATTGTACGTCGTTGTTATACTCTGAATATTCTTAATGATTGTGGTTCACTTTAATATCGATATTTAGGTGACTGATGTGTCCTGATTTCAACCTATTCCCTAAACCAATTAACTGTAAACAAAGTACCTATAACGCTCTTCTGTTTGTTAATTCAGTTTGAACGACACCTAAATACGTCTGTTATATGCATTACTGATCCGATATAAAATTCCCTATGTCAAATTTGAGCCTCAGTTTTTCAATTAATACTGGATATCTTTTGTCAAGTCTAACACGTATCCTGTTACCTCCTGGCTCTAGGGGACTGAGCAGCACTCGATTGCAAACAAACGTCTATCTGAGGCTGGCCTCAGTTCAGCCTATCTACAAGATTGTGGTCGCTAGTCCTGTGCGCGCATTATTTTAAGTGACTACATTTTCATGTACAGTTATTCTAAGAAACCTTCACTTTTCTTTTTATTTGGACCTATGCATTGCATTGGTTCTTCTTGTCTTTCTTTTTGTGCATCTCACGCGACTTCTACACGTTTTTATTTCCATATAAGATAATTTCAATGTTATGGCGCTGTGCCCGAACCGAATTTGATTTTCCATACTTGCGTTGTTTTGAAGATGATTGGTCTTTAATGGATTCGGGATTAAGCAGTATTATCGACCCTGCACATCACTTATCACTATCTTCAACTCAATGTGATCATGTTCTTTAACTCTATTCCTCTATTTCGTCACAAATAATTTCTGACCGAAATCAAAATTATTTATAGTCTCATTAGAGGATTATGTTTTCAGTAAATATCATGCGAAATTAAGTTGTACTTAATACCGTTTTTACTTTCCTCCTCATGTCCTCGGGCTTCTTTTCTCCTAGGGATTACCATCAAAAATTAAATATTCATAGGGATTCATTTGTACAATGTACACCATTCTATTCCAGAACGTAAGAAGACCTGAAAGTGCAACCGTATGCTGGCAGAATTCTATTTTTCCTTAAGTGAAATTATAACTTTTTCTGGATCTATATTTTAGGCGAAAAGTTACACTACTAATCCCTCTCACAAATTCAGTATTTCATTGAATTTTGCAAAATCTACCTGTTTAGTTCCTGCCTACTCATAGTTTCCGTTAACTTGAAATCAATGTTGCTTAATAATTCCTGTCAATCATTCATACTTTTTTCTGGCGAAGTGAATCTTATACTATACTATATTCATTCATGTACTTGGTGGTCGAGTCGCTTCTGTTTCTTGCCAGATTTAGTGATTTATTGTTGAGTGAGCAAAACAGTGTAAACGCTCGCTAAAATTTTCATTGTGGACGCTCGCACTTATTCTGGAAGATTCAGATATTTTTAAGAAACTTATTGTGGAAGATCCACTCGCATAAAATGCACTAGGGGCTACAAAGCAGATCTTTTTAGATTCACTTCATATTAACGGAAATTCTGGTTGCTATTTTTATTTGCGTGTACAAGTTTTCAACTTGTAATAAATGCACCGGTAATTTTCGTTCAAGACAGGGCTTATAACTCCCTCAATATTTTATTAATATATTAAACAGTAGATGTTGTGCTGTCTTTGCGTTGACAGTATTTCGGAACGTATAAGGTATTTTCAAAACTTTCATGGATTCTTGATTCTTAGATCGATGTAATCTAGTTTAATTTTTGCAAATTATAAATTTTATTATTTTATGATGGGAATAAGAACTGAATTTGCATTAAATTTGTTTCCGAATTTTATATTTTTGTGCGTGTTTTTTAAGAGTCTGCACTGTTAGCACCAGAGACTTTGGTTATTACGTTTCTGTGTAATTTTATATGATCTGACTTAATTACTTTGTATTTTTTATAATTTTTACGAATTTTTGCAAGTGGGAAAACTTATCTTTTGTACGAAAGTGTGCATCATTTGATAATTTATTGAACCCTGCAGCAATTTTTTTTTTTTTGCTCGTCTATAATCCTTGAGTTGTTTCAGATCTTGTGAATGACCTTAGTGTCCGAACCATAACTCGCTATATCTCTATTTTGCATAAAATTTTCGCCAATCAATCTTGCTCTTCTCTCTTACTTAGAAACGTTCAGACTTGTATCTACCCTACTTTGAAACACGTGCAGAGAATATTCAACATTTTTTCTACCTTTCTTCTTAGTATGAAACTTGCGCATCTGAAATAGCGTTGCGGCTTTCACAAGCTGTACGCTCACAGTCTCGTAGTCATTGGTTTGTGCACGATGTCTGTTGTTGATATAATACTCGTGTGAATATTGTGAATGAAAACTGCCATTCTAGCCCGTACGTGACACTGGTCAAATGAAGCGCCATGTACTGTGTAAACAGCGCCTCCCGCAAAACTTGTATCTTATCCTCCTTCTCATGTACAGAACGTTCTATCCGATTTTTTTAATAAAATTCCATCGAAGGATTTGCTTTATTTAGGCTTCCTTCAAATTTCTTAATATTTGATTTAAGTAGATGATATATGTCAGTTCATTTGTCAGGACTCTCGAAAGAAGCACATTATACAATGTGCATCTTTCGAGAGGCCTGACAAATGAACTGACATATATCATATTGTGCAAATATTGACACACTTTTTTACTCAGAGCATGAGTAGAGAGCGGACGTATCACTGGGATATGCCCTTTTACAGGGCCATCCTGAGTCAGAATGATCCACACAATGTCAAAAACTGCATCGCTATTTTAACAATGTACGTATATCTTCTCGTCACTGAAAACGAGGTTTGGCAGCGTGCCATCATGAATGCGGGAAAGAAGAATCTTGGATCTTCGGAGGCGTTTGTCTACAACTTGAGCAGACAGTTGGTGTTTTTTGACACCATAAAGATGATAAATAATGATGAAGATTAATGATAAGGTGTAAACAAATGATAAATATCTAGGACAATTATCAACAATTGATTTTTATAAAAATGTAACGCTAAGTATTGATGTCCCTGTAATGGAGGTAAAAGAATATAATCGTTGAGATTCTTCGAAATTCAATAATGTTAAATGCATGTTAATAAAAAAAGATAAGATACTTCCCGCAAAATGTAATTAAATCGATGATGGCAGAATTTAGACTGTTGAATGAGACTTGCTGCAATAGCAGCTTAATTGATTCTCACAAACTTAACGTCACCTATCCGTAAAATCAAGCGTCGTATGATGATGAAAGTAAACGCATTCCCTGACAGGCCATATTAAACCATTTATGATTATGCTCGAGGTCCGTTAGAGTTGAAGATCAATCGGGGCTTTCCTGATAATTTCATCTTGCTGAAGTTAACGTGCCTCGAAAAATATGTTGCCTCTTCACAAACGTTCTCATAATTGATACTTATGCCTAATTAACCATTCACTCTTCTAAAACCGTGAAAAAAAGGTTGAATCTACTTCTTATAAATCGCGAGCTCCTGAAGTGCGAATTAAAGGGAAACTTTTTTATGGTATTCTAGATAAAGCCTTGATTAAAGACCCATTGTGAAATATAATGGGAATCACAAGTATTGAACCAAAATGAAATGTAGATATTTTAAAAATAAAATATTTGGATATTTCAAAACATGAAAGAAAAATTAAAGTACCATTCAAATGAGTGAGCTTGGAATAAATGTGATTTTCATAATATCAGACAAAAAATGTCGATGTTTTGATGACATGAGAGGCTTTAAAGTTTAAAAAAAAACAATAAACCTGACATTCTTGTATATAATATGGACATAATTGAGTGAGTTATTGATATAAACCTACCCACCTCCACACTGAATCGACACTTCTCCTGACCCACCTGCGAACTCGCCCGATTCAGTCACCTCCACACATGGTTGCGTTCATGGTTGAAATATTGAAATGGATTTCAATCCATATTCATGGTTGAAATGGATTTCAACCATGGTTTCGATATTCTGAAAACCGCATTTAAAATATCGTCATTCACATAATAGTTTTTGCTTTAAAAATCTCAAAATCTTCGTGTAGTTTAGTATTTGTCTGAATAAAATTATCTTTATTAGGTTTAATCTTTTAGTAAATGAACCAAACATAAAGCATGCCGGTGAATTCTGGCTCATACAGTGATAGCCATTGTTACATCCGGTTTTTACCATCATGCAAAGGATGATGCAATACCAGTGCAGGCATGGCAATTGCTGTGGTACGGTCAGCTAGTAAGCTGTTGCGTGGAGGGGTCTCGCTATCACCACTCACGATTTCGGCTGCAAAGCGCATTCGCTTGAGTGGAGCTGCGGAGAGTAGAAGCATGTCTTTCTCGGTAGTAGAACGTGGCAGCCCTTGCACATTGGACCATCGAATTTTTATAAGTAAGTACAGCTAGAATAACATTTGTGTTTCGGATCCCGCCGACCCAGTCCAGGTGCACGCAGCGTTAGAGCAACCTAACGACATTGAATGATTGAACCAGACATACCGGTAAGGCGGTAAGCCAATAAATAACAATGTCATTCCGCATGTTTTGAGTCACAAGAAATTATCTCGTTTAGTATTTAGAACTTCTAATATTTTGGTTTGAGTTCCTTTTTGGTAAAGAGTTGTATATTATCAACGAATCAACAACAAAGTCAACATCCAATTGGGATTTGGTTGATGGATAGCCTAATGGATCTGTCACCTTTATGTCTATGTCATCATTTATTGTCATGACATGTGTATTTGCAACACCTAGGGCCTAACATAAGTAGTTTGACAGGTAAACTCGAGGTTCCTTTCAATCCTTTGTAAAGCTTAATAAATTCTTCTTAGATTTATGAATTATCTTACTTTTATTAAGGCAATGTCAACTAAGATCCTAACAATAACATATTTAATTAATATCATTAACTGTGCTATATTAGGTAAATTTATCTTAGTTTTAAAGTGACATTTACTTAGCCTATAAGTTATAATCCTGAGCCCTGTCCCTGAGACCTGAGTGATGCCACTTTGATGGCTGACAATAATCTGAATCTGGCCCAGTTCAGCCACTGCCACTTCTGAATTCTGTGTAAGTGTAGTGTAGTTTTCCCTATTTCTTTAGTGAAAAAATATCATTTTAATTTGCAATTTCCAAAAATTGCTTGTGTAACAATGTTTTTTGCCTTCAATTTTAGGAAATTTCTGCCGGATATTCTAAATTGGGGTGACTACAACCTACAACTCTACAAGACCAGTGATTTTGTCTTGTTTATGGTTGGCTTCTAATTTTAATAGTGCTTCTGCCTAATTTTCCAGCTGAGGTTGGCTTCTGCTCAATTTTCCCAATGGATTTCTGAAGTCTGAACTATGACAAAACAGAATAATCCAAGCCTTAAACGTATTTGCCGAGCTGTCAAGTGTCAATATACTTGTATTTCTAAATTTAAAGTCTTATTTGAAAAAATTATAACATTTTGTTTTAATTCAATGGTAAATATTGCTTAATATTAGATTTATAGTATTTTATTTATTTTAAGCTATTTATTTCAATTTTGTTAAATCATTGTTAAGATCGAATGAATGCTGCTGGACTGTTTCTTTTGCCAATACATGAGAAGCAGAGAAAGTAATTTCCAAAATTATCCCTTAAGCAGGCATGTTATCATGTTAGAAATTTAAAATCATCATCAAAAAATGATTGCATGATCCCTTCACCCTTGGATTGTGCTTGAGGCTAAATTATCTTGATTTGTCCAATATCCTCCCCTACTGACATGCTTATTTTGATCATCTAAAATAAATTTTTGGCATGAATAGCAAAATTGACTATGACACATTTTTAAAAATGTGGATGAAGCAATATTCTCAATTATTATGAGTAACTTGATATTAATCATGTTATCATATTGTATTGTGATAATTTATCTTACTATTTGTTTGTTTAATTTTAAGCCTAATGACCATATTTGATTAAAAATTTGCCAAGTGCAATTGGTATTAATTTTCTCTGCATGCAATTTTGAAAAATTCCCCTGACATTGGAAATGGTATGATCTCATGATCTTGGTACTTTATATTTCTTTGCAATTTAAAATTTTATATTGTACTAGTGCTGGTGATTCCTTTAATGTGGTTACTCAACTTTGAGCTCTGAAGAAGCCAAGCTCTGATAACTTCACTCATTACATTTTTTTTTGAGTTTCTCAATATTCTTGGTAAATATATAATTGATTTGGAGGTCTTTTTTTACCTGGACCCTAAGGTAATGATTTTGTTTACATAAAATTTTAATTATATACTTAATTATGATTGTTTTTTGTATTTGAAATCACTTGGAAAGCTCATAATCCAGTTCTAATTATTTTATTAAGGGCATAAGGTAGACAATTGCTTCTGTATCACTTGTAGTTATCAATATACAAGTGAGATTATCTTGTAATTAATTTGTCTATGTTGATTATTTTTCATGGTTTTAGAGATGGAGTTTAGGTACTACATAAAACATTTGATGAAACTTATCAGTTAACTAAAGTGACAGCTATTTGCTGTCTTACCAATTCATGATGTCTCCTTTATGGCTTGAAGTGTGAAGTGAATGCCTGTGTGAAGAAAATGCCACTGTGAAGTGAATGCCTGTGTGAAGAAAATGCCACTGTGAAGTGAATGCCTGTATAAAGTGAATGCCTGTGTGAAGTGAATGCCTGTATAAAGTGAATGCCTGTGTGAAGTGAATGCCTGTGTGAAGTGAATGCCTGTATAAAGTGAATGCCTGTGTAAAGTGAATGCCTGTGTAAAGTGAATGCCTGTGTAAAGTGAATGCCAATGCTAGCAATTGAATAATAAATAGCATCATCACCTACCATGCCCAAAAATTAAACTACGAGCATTTCAATGAAAGTTTTTACTTTGACAATTTGATTGTTGTTCTTTCTGCAGACAGGATTAATACATTGTTTAGCTGTAAGTGGCAATATTTATTAAATTAATTAAGGCAATTGTTTTCAGCAATTTCAATTTCTGTTTTTTTTTCTGTGCTGACATGCTGAAGGGTTATGAGGAAGTCATGATTTACTATGAATTTTGTTAACATTTTAAATGCAGTAAATACTTGTTCCAAAGTAATAGCAAAGCCAAAAATAGTAAAATTGTTGTAGATATTTGCTGTGTGCGGGGGTTGAAAATTTTAAATTGGAATCTCCAGTTACTTGACAAATTGTGTTTATTTCCTTTATGTTTTCTGTAAATGTAATATTAATTTATATCTTTTAAATTTATTTTACAATGCTGTTCATATCATTTTTAGTTTGTCATGATGACATTGCATTTAGGTTTAGTCATTCTGCAGTAAGATATCCTTATCACTTATCATAGGGCATTAAAATAACCACAATATCTCATTGGCTCTGCATCTAATTCTCCATGACCCTGAAGGCTTCTTATCTGTCATCTTCTCCCTCTGCATTGTCTTATCTTTCTTAAGCTGGCTGCTATCAGTGGCCATGGGGGCCTTGACTTGTATGATTGAATGATTGGTTCTACTTTGTAATTTATTTAGATCCTTAGGAATGCATATTTTATTTTTCATTACAAAAAGACTTGATTCAATGACTTTGATTCATTTTTAAGTGCTAGGGATAGTTTTTTCTGGAAATGAAAGCACAAGTCTGTTTCAATGCAATTAAGATTAATTGGGATGTATGTCTTGCTTCTCAATATTAGAACAATACTGAGCACAGCTCTAAATTCCCTACTTAATTAAAACATCAGTCAAGTGATAACAGTTAAAGCCAACACAAACTGTAATGATGCATGAGGGTGAAATTGTTTATGATAGAATAATTTTAAGACTTCAAAATTCAATAAAATGTTTGACATTTATTTGAATTTATCTATCTGAGATTAATGTTTTTTTAAAAGAACTCCCATATCAATAAATAACTTATTACTCTCGTGTGTATATTTTTAGTAATTTGTATATTTAGTTATTAATAGTTCATTTTTTTTACAACACTTCTCTTTAACTTCACTTGTTGTTTGTTTGTTTTTTTGTCTGCTACAAATCTTATTATAAATATTTAACACACTTCTACCTCTCCAATCGATCTGAAATTTTGCACAGTTGTGTAAAGTTGGAGACAATGCATGAATTGACTGAATGAATGATTTATAAAAATGTTTACAAATTATTTTTTTAATGTTAACAAAAAATTTAAAATTAATTTGTTTTAATAATAAGAAACAATATAAGAAATTCATCACACATGTGCAACATCAGAGACACTGGCCTCTTTAGAAGTGTTGTCTTTAAAAAGTAATTTTTAAATGCATATTATATATATTACCCTTGTCTGATAGAAAATCTTTGGGACTCAGAAACCATACATTCAATGTCTTGTTAATAAACAAACCTGCAGTTTAACATTATGATAGCCTTGATAAGCAACTGCATACAACCTAATCCCGATGTATATGTAAACTATGTATATCTTTATTTGTTTTCTGTGAGGGTACATAACTAATATGTCCAGCTTGAGCACTGCTCCATCTAGTGCAGCACTCTGCTCCATCAAGTGCAGCACTCTGCTCCATCTAGTGCAGCACTCTGCTCCATCTAGTGCAGCACTCTGTTCCATCTAGTGCAGCACTCTGCTCCATCTAGTGCAGCATGCTGCTCCATCTAGTGCAGCACTCTGCTCCATCTAGTGCAGCACTCTGCTCCGTCTAGTGCAGCACTCTGCTCCATCTAGTGCAGCATGCATGTGCTCCATCTTGTGCAGCTCTATCATGCTGTTCACCTCTTGTAGTGTACAGAATCCTCTTGCCTGCACCTCAACGAATCAATGAGCCCATTGAGGCTCTGTGCCGGAGTTGCGTGTTTACTCTACTATGCATGCTTGTTTTGTCATCAGAGCAGTTTTTATCAAGTTTATTTTCTTTATTACTGAAGGCTTATTTTATCGTGTTGGGGCCTATTTATAGAATTTTGGTCCTTGATATATTGCACAGGTATAAATATACACTTGGTACGATCATAACGTCTGACATGGGTAATTATTGATGTTTTTATTTCTTCATGAAAAATGAGAAATTCCAAGTGTTATTCTATAAGAAGAAATAGAATTGTCTATTTACGTCACTTCTAGTATAACATGTATTGTCTGAATTAATAATTTAACTACACTGCAATTTATCTGTTATCGATGATATGAACTGCTCCTCGTATATTTATCGTAGTTATTCTTGAAGAATTGCATCAGGATGTGCCGAGTCGCATCTTTTTGGCTACGGTCTGCTATTGCGTCATGATAAAATCTATAAATAAATACATATCCTTTTGCGAAGATGCCAGAGGTTTTTGTTGCTTTATCGTGAAGTGATGTTGATACTTCATTGGAGTTCAAATTTTATATTCATGATTCAAAATCAAATTAATTGGTTCTCTAGTTTTGACTAGTAGAACTTAATCGCTTTTCACATTTGTAGCGATTGAGGAGTAAGCAAAGCTAGCAAGCAATTCGCTTTGCTTGCTTTTATTGCTGAGGATAAACTCGTCTTAGTTTCTCCTGAAGGCGAAAGTTTTGTGTTGATCGAGTTTTTAGTCCTGCCGCTTTCAGAGGAATTTCTTCTTCTGGTCGCTTTGTTAACGTTCCATTTGTGTCCCCAGTTGGGAGAATCTCTATTTAATAATTTTTTTTTCACAATCGTAAGGCTTCTTGTTTCATATTTAATAGTTTGCGTTATAAATGGTGATACGTTTCTTTTAGGGCTAAGTTTGTTTTGTGCTTATACTTCCGTTAGTTCTGATGCTTTCGAGAAAGTGATCACATAGAAATATATTTAATGTCAGTCGTAGTTATAGCTGACCCGAAATTATGTAGCAAGTGAATATTACTATAAAGGAATAGATGTATTACAGTACCACTTGATTCTCGTCAACTTGAAATCATCGATTTTTGCCACCGTCTACTCGTTTTGTGCAACCTTTCATAGAGTAAAAGAAGAATTCGAGAAAGCTGTTATTTCAGTTGAAACGAAAATTGCACCTGATGCAACATCATTGCAGCTGCACTAACACCTGCATAGCCTCTTGTCCTTTCATGAGTTGCAGGCCTGGGTGAAGGTGGGGGGCGAAATTGAGTCGTTTTAATGGTGTTATATGAATCAAAATGCGACATGTGTGCATTTGGATCCACGACATTTTCTAAACACTGTTTATTCCTATCCACTATACGGGTACTTGAGTTTAATTATAAAAATTAATTTCCAATCGTGAACGTCCGCATAATTAATTTTTAAAGCTTCATTCACAAACAAATAAATTTGTGCTAACGCCCTTAACTATTTATTTGATATATATAACATGTACGCAGAAGAACATTCCGCGTTAGTATTCAGGATACCCAGGCACCGCCTTACTTCAAGGCTAGGTCCTGTCCTTAGGGCGGGAAGGGATAACTGAACTCTTGGCCTCACCGTCTGCTCAGATTTTTTTGTTCTCTGACCCTTACGGGGCTGAGAGGCGGAGTAGGCAATGGTCCTTTTCACCACCACTTTTAACTGTAGCGCCCCTATATGTGGAAGCTGAGCCCATTATGTCTATTGCTGAATTGATGGATAATCAATATGTAGACTAAGGGCTAATTTTCGTTTGGACTAAATTGTTTGCGAAACTTGTGGAAGAAATTTGTATGCCCAATTTTGAGGCTTGAAGTTTAAATTTTCAGGATTCAAATTGCTGTCGACTTGCATCCATCACGTTTTGATATCGATTCTTCAGATTATTCAAATGTATTAGAAATAAACTGAATTTAGATGTGATTTGGCATGCATCGTTTCGTTTACGCAAACTTTTTCTGATAAGGTTTTTAATAAAAGTTGCTATCATACACACTATTTATTTCATTGCGATAGTGTATGTTAAAGTTCCTGTTTGTTGAGTTTGTTATTCGTTGCTGCGTTTTTATCGATGCGTGCGTTTCATTGGGTTATCCTTTGGTATGCTAAATCCTACGAAGCTCATAAATAAGTTGTCCTGTGACCTTGTGCGTAGCCTTCAACTGTCCTGTTACGCCCCAATAAAGGAGAACTCTAGGCTTCTAACCTTTGAAAAGCGAATAGTTTCGTAGCTCAACAACGATCGCTGATTTCCGCATTAAGTGGGCTCCATGAATAATGAATTCTAAGAAGTTCGTCTATTCTGTATTGTGCCGTAGCCTTGAAAAATTCATCTAACAATGGTCATCACATGACAATGGATCACCAGAATAATATTTTAGGCTCTTGTGTTCAGAGCACGATGTTTCCGATGTTGAGTAAGGACGGCTTTGTTTCTAATGTCACGGTGTGCCCTGTCTTTGAGGTTGGGTATCACTGTCGTAACTCGCATACTGCTAATCGTTGGTCTCCGGGGTGCATGCGGTTAACTCGTTACTGATAATTTTATTGTGCCCGAACATTATAAAATTATGTTAACCTATCCCACAGTTTTACTAGTTTTTAATAGTCAATTTTTTACTGGTCAATTTAGTTTTACAAATTATTTCATAATATTCGGCATTCTACTTGAACATAATTTTATAATAATGTCCTCGTGTTACGTGTAAGAAAAGCTTCGTTCTAATGGTTGTCAAAATGACAATTGTTTGTTGTAAAACACGGTCTTAGAATATTTTTCACTTTTTCACGCAAGCCCAACATGTAACGTGATTTTATATCTTAGTGAATATGCTTGTACTTAAGAAAGTATTTGCTACTATGATTTTTAAATAGTAGCTAATCTAATAATCGTAGTAATTTTTATATTGACTACTTCGATAATTTTGGGGGAAAATTTTTGAATTGCTGGGTGTCCGATTGGCTGTGTCGCATTTCAGGAGAAAATAGAATTTTCTTATTATTTTTTAGGAAAAATTGAAGATTTTCGAATACCATCCGAGCCTCATAAAGTATTCGAATAGTGATAGAATAATTATTCAGCGTCTTCTTCGTAATGTACATTTTGCCGCTTGCAGGCTCATAAGGTAGATTCAATAAAATATAATAAGGCGAATAATATTTCGTCGGCTTGTTTCTATTTTAAATGTTAAGATAAAAAACGCATATTCAAGTCAATTATTCTAGTTAAAGTTACATTAATTGTTATTGTATGGGTAATTCCGATTTCCCGGATGACATATTTTACTGATGTTCGGACTGAGTGCGCGTCCGGCTGCTCTGTTGCAGCCGAGAATATAAATCTGCACGTTGCGGTGCGCCTCTTTCATTCGCTGGTGGACGGTCGTGGTGGAATGTTGTCTCATCTCGCATGTCGCGCCTCTATTTCCTGTCTCTTTCGCCTTTGAAAAATGTCAGGTCTAAATTTCGCTTAGCGGCAGCCAGTCTGCAGTGATTTAGTAACGATTAAATTGCCAGCAATTTTGTGTTGACCGTGTCAGGACGGTGCATAAATTTTCCGTTTAAATTATCATATTGCGATTACGTGTCTCAATCACGTATCCCGTTATTGACTCCGTGAGAAACATAAGTCAGTTTGCTGGTGCCTCGTTCACAAATATTACACAGATTGATTCACCAAGAATTTAAAAGCTAAGAAAACGGCAAGTAAATTCATCACATCGTCATCGAAAGCAAACTAATGTTACAAGTTTTTATTATTGAATTGTTGTTTACTCCATAATTTTGGTGTCCCGTTTAAAATGTTCACCTACTTGCTTTCGATTTACGTTCCTGTTTTGTTTGTGTTGGCGTTGCCCGATGCCTGGAGCGACGATGACTTTGACTGGAACTTCGACGAAGACGATTCAGACTTCATCTGGAGAGTGAAAGCCTTTGACGGCGCCTATGACAACAGCGGGATTTATGGAGCACTGAACTCTCATCTGCCCGCATCCAGCACTTCGTTTTCGTCTCGCCTCGGCAACGCTTTGCCAGTTCAAGCCGACCGCGATCGTACTTCGAAATCATATCAAGGGAAGTTTCCTCAGCGAGGCGATGATGGTTTTCATCCCCATTTTGGATACTGGCAACCTTGGGAAAGTACTTCGAAAGTGTCTCGAGTAGACCCAGGAATTTATACCATTGAAAGGGGGAGAATGCATGATACGTCATACGCCATATATTACAGTAAGTTATATGATCATCGCGTAATTCGATTAAATGGGCATGGTGCATTGAAAAAATCCTAGGTATGGTATCTGATAATGATTGCAGACTATATTATCGTATGCATTTGGTATCGAATTAGTTTTATTTGCTTCATTAATCTTGATGGCGCAATTTATGCGCTGCATTACGTTTAATTTGAGCATTGAATAGCCTAAGCTGTTCTATTAATTTTCAAGAAATCTTTTCGGTTCAAGTAGCCTGTCCCTCACATAAGACGCACTCAGTGCAGCAATGCATGTGACATTTTCAGTCACTTTCTCCTGCGAAATGCGATTCCCGCTTATCCCGTTACTGTGATCCATGCTTTTTTTAGACCAGAGAGAGCAGGACTTTCATTCTTATTCAGTATGTTTTTATTTTCGTATTAAACTCTTGCGTACGTGGAATGCAAACAAGACTCGCATGATCTGGTACAGTGACGACACATAGCATGCACAACTCGTATAAGTATCACAATTCGCTCTCTCACGTTCATGTTAAGCAATAGAGACCGCACGCGCGCTCACTTCTTGATTGTTTTGTCGATACCGTGCTTAAAACACGGTAATAAATTATCTGTATAAACTGTGATTGTAGGGTAAAATCATATTGTATAAAGTATTTTATATTGTAAGTAGTTTGTCTTATGATTGTAGGAATATCGCTACAAACACGTGAGATTCTAATTATGTCCTACATTCTGTTGCTTGACATGCAGAAGGCTCTATAAACCTGCTCGACATCGATCCGCGTTATTGACTGATAGTTAATCGAAGAAAAGTTCCTTGTCTTACATCCTTTTGTTACTATTTCTGTTTTGTTCCTCGTTTGATTAGAAATTTACGAACGAATCGGATAATTAATTTTGAAGGACTTTTCTGCAGTCCCTTTGTCAGATAAATGTTGAGGGGATAAACGATAAGATTCAAGATGAAATTCAGTACTAGTCTCTCTCTGAGCTTTACCTTAATAATTTTGTCAATTTATAAACAACAGTAGATGCAATATCCGTCTAGGTATTTTTGGCAGAATGATTGTGTATATAGTATGTGCTTGTAATGTTCTTAAGATGTATTGCCTTTAGTAATGTTTCGCACTCTCTAAAAACACGGGGCCAGAACCACAACGCGTCTTGATTATTCCACCTTTGAAACCAGAGGATCGGTGCGAATTGAATTCACAGTTTAAAATCAACTAAGCTAAGGTTTGTCATCTGCTGTCGTTCTCCTTGCTCGCTGGAAAAGCCAAAAACACAATATGTTACCTGCAGGTCTGAAACCCAAGCTTCGTTACCGGTACTTTAAAACTTTATTAAGTTCGCACCGATCGTCTGGTTTTAAGTTGGACAAATTTGAGACGCGTTCTTGATGACGTTTTCTGGCTAGCGTGAAACCTCTACAGTTAGCGACACAATTATTCGTACACCCCTTTATTTTCATTGTTTTCCTGAATCACTCGAAAATTAATGAATGTATTAACCCAAGAATTGAATGAACTAAGCTGTATATAATAGGAAAAATAGCACTACATTTTCAGAACAAAATGGATTTTCAAAATGTTTTGACATGTAGACCCCGCAGGGGGGACTTCTGACGCGTGTCTGTGCTCGTCAGAAGTCCTATATATAGGATTTCGCGCTCCTAGGGGGATTGTTCCTGAGCGCCCCACCACTGAGCTCGTGGTGTCTGACTGCAGATCTCAGTTGTGGGGTTAAGTTATTATGTAGGTAGGATTCCTTACATTAAGTTATCATGTAGGTAGGATTCCTTACATTAAGTTATTATGTAGGTAGGATTCCTTACATTAAGTTATCATGTAGGTAGGATTCCTTACATTAAGTTATTATATAGGAAGGATTACTTACATTTCTCTTCTGTCTCTCTCGTGCGGGCAGCCGACGTCCCGTGTAAGTGACCTCTTGTTTGCGTGTCTTAGTTTCTGTTGCTTTTCACCTGTCCCTCCTTGTCACCTGTCCTTCCTTATCACTTCGTCTACTTGAGATGCTAACGCTTCTTCTTTCGAGCCAGCTTTAGCAGGCTGGACATCTGAGACCTCCCGCCCCTTGTGGGGATGAACAATTTGAGACTCTAAATAATTGAGACCTTCCGCCTTGCTGGCGATGTTATCTTTTGACCACCGTTGCGAAATAGCTTGATAGCTGAAGCGCTAGAAAACCATTATACTATACTACTACTACTACTTGACATGTAGAAATTCTCAAACGCCTTCAGACACAATTATTCGTACAGTCAGAAAATACTAACATAGGTAGTTGCAATAAGAATAATGAATGGGATGATGCCCTTTCATCTTGATAACCTCCAGGCTCCAGCAGTCTCTTTATGTAGTTTTGTATAATTAATATATTATTTTCCCGATATGTCACGATGCTTTCGATTCCGAATTTTCCTAGTTTAATTATCTGTATTTTATCAATATTTTATTATATGCCCTGTAGCAGCCGTTAATGTTAACAAACTTGTGATTTATTTATTAACCGTCTGATTTTTACAAAAGTGATTATGAATTTAGAAAATTTTATTTTATTTTTGTGACGTGACTTATTTGTCATGACAGAAGGCGAGAATGGCCCCATCTCACCCATGCACGACATTCCTCTCTTTGCGAACGAAGGCAACAAGATCTTCAACATGGTGGTCGAAGTGCCGCGATGGACTAATGCGAAGATGGAGGTACCATGCAAAATTTCTCTTTTAAAGTACAATGTTGACAGTAGATTTTTTATGTTAAATTGTTTTTATACTAAAATAATTTTTATGTTAATTAAATTAATATTTTTTATTTAATTTATATTTTGTCAATTGATATATTGCACATGCTTATCGCAACTTGTTATCGTTTGTTGTTCTGAAGTCGTGTTGGAAAGTCGGTTGTTTTAACAATCTTGTTCATTGCCAAGCCTAGTTTATTGCGAAGCCGAATTCCTTCTTTTAACGATACAATCTGGAAATTAGATTTTCTTGTAATTATAAGCTCGTGCCATCAATTTGATATAGAACGACCAACAAACGTAGGTTCTATAAAATCGTCATATGTTTTAAAATTGCTTAGGAGAACCGGTCAATTTAACAAGCTTCATTTATTGCCAAACATAGAATTTGAATTTATTTTCTCCTCAGATCGCCACCAAGGAGCCCTTGAACCCGATTAAACAAGACATCAAGAAAGGCAAACTGCGCTACGTTGCTAACGTCTTCCCGCACCATGGCTACATTTGGAACTACGGAGCTTTGCCGCAGGTTTGAATTTATTATAATAATTATGGCGTTTGCATGGTCTCGAAATAAATCAATTTGGACTACTTGAGAACTAATACCGTAAAAGCTGGCTTCCACTTTACATAAATTTCATGTCAGGATAAATCAGCTACTATAACTTAACTCGAAGCATACAGTTATACGCAGAGCTGGGCAGCGCTACTTTTAAATGTAGCGGCCGCTATCGCTACCGCTACATGCTCTAAATGTAGCGGGCGCTACCACTACCGCTACATTGCTTTAAATGCTGCGCCGCTACCGCTACTGAAAATGTAGCGGCCTCTACATGTAGCGCGCTACTGCCCGCCTCTGGTTATACGTCTAGACATTAGCAATTTGATAAAATTTATGAATTTTGGCTTCATGGTTCCCATGCGATTGTGCTCATAATCAACCCGATTTTTTTTGTGAAAAAAAAACTTTGGTGTTAGACAAGAACCTTCTAAATGTGATAGCTCGATATGAACTTTCAAATTTTAGATTTATCTTCTGTCGTAAAATTTTATTTCCTTAGAGCATGATTCTAGGTTCATTTGAGTTATGCCAATAATGGCGCTTCAATGTTATTGGTTCACGACTTAATTCCTCTGGTGATTTACTTCCTTAAAATTTGATGATGAAATTTTTTCCCCATTTACTGATAGGCAAATCAGGGACGATTGTGTTAATATTTTTGTGGTTGCAGACGTGGGAAAACCCAAGCCACATAGACGAGTCCACCGGAGAGAAGGGCGACAACGACCCCATCGATGTGTGCGAGATCGGCTACAGGATCGCTAAACCCGGCGATGTTCTTCAAGTCAAGGTTCGTTGTGTAGATAGCAATTTCAGCGTCAATTTTTAACGTTAGTATCCATAAACCTGTAATACTTGTAATAAATTATATCATTCTATCTTGTTTCCCATGCGGTCTAGGGTATTACCATGTTGAAATTGCGAAATCCCATGATGATGTGATGTTACCACATAGCCTTGCACATAAGTTTTTTTCTTGTTCCGCTCTCGAATTAAGGTTCGTGTTACCGAAGTTGCAAAATCCCGTGGTATGGTGTTGATGAATTGAATAGAAGATGCTGGTACAAGGCTTTCAGGCGTGTAATTATATCGGCTAATAATTGCGTGAATTTTATAGGTGCTGGGCATCATTGCATTGGTGGACGAGGGCGAGACTGACTGGAAAGTGATCGCCATCGACGTGAACGACCCTCTGGCACCCCAGCTCAGCGACATCGGCGATGTGGAGCTGCACATGCCAGGCTTCATGAAGGCCACCGTCGAGTGGTTTAAAATCTACAAAGTTCCTGATGGCAAACCTGAGAACCAGTTCGCCTTCAACGGAGAGGCTAAGGATAGAGAATTTGCTCATCAGGTGTTGCATCGAAGTAGCAGTTATTCGTGTTATTAATAATGAAAAAAAAAATTGATAGCTGACTGTAGCTGACTTTCAGTCACGTTCGCTAGATCAACTACGGAAATGATGAAAATTGCAATTCTGTTATATATATATATATATATGTATCTTACCTCTACGTTGCCAAGCTTTAAAATCCGTTTAAAATCATTGCAGATTTCTAAATTTGTTATTTGCGTTCAGATAATCTTGGGCACGCATGTTCAATGGCGGGATTTGGTGTCTGGCAAGTCGGACAAAGGAGAACTGGACATCAGAGCTGTGACTGTACCATATGCCGCTCAGACGCTCTCGGCTGAAGAAGCTTCTCAAATCATCACATCGACGGCAGAATATGGCGAACCTGCTGCTGTGGATCCTAAAGGTAAGATGATGTTGATATAGCTGGTTTCCGTTCAGGTTTGCTTTGAATAAATTTATTGCTATTAGTTTTTTCAATGTTGTTTGATTTAGTTGTGTTGATAACAGCTGAAGAGATTTATTGACACAAATTGTTTTAGATGAATCAATGCAAAATTGCTTTTCCAGTTGACCAATGGCATTACGTGAACTTGAAGTAAAGGCCTCTCGAGGAAGCAGCCTTACAAATTCCGTTAGAACAACCGTAGTAAGAGGCGGATCAAAGTCATCCTTCATCTCTCCTCAATACTCGGGCAGCCACGAAAATTTCTTCCTTTAAAATAAGACATTGTCTCTACGTTGTAAAGGTTGCAATAAGTAAAAGTTGACTCTTGAAAATCTGTATTTTTAAAGTTAACAAACGCAACAAGTAATGTTCTTTCCTATCAACAATAGAAGCCGTATTTATCCACGAAAAGTGTCTAACAAGGCGAGTTGGAGCCTTTCACTTGAAGGGACTGAACTTTAAGACAGCAGTAGTGGAGAGAGCAAACCGGTCCATAGCCATGCGCTGTTAGTAGCTTTAGTGTGGCACGTGCAAAGACGGGAAAATAGTACTGCCTCTGGCACGATTTAGAAGCTGACAGCGAAAATTACAGCTGCTGGCTGCTTCATATAAAGCCCTTCAAAATAGAAGTTTTTCACTTCCTTTACACATCAAAGGGGAACCTAATTGATGCCTACAATCAATATCAATAGATGTTGAGGCTGATAACTGTTGGATATTACTATTAATATTAGACGAGATTTTTACGTTCATAGATGATATTACCTTATTTTCGATTATCCCAACTATTTGAATCGACACTGGAATAAAACTTCAGTTGCTCGAAAGACTACGAGAAAACAATGGAAGTAACCTCTCGCTATTTGCTACAGTTGTTGACTCCTGTGAGACAGATCGGTTTACAGCCCAGAACAACTCTTAAAATCTACTGCATATTTGCCACACCTATTCAGATGGGGCTCAACGGCCTCTCACGCACATGTAGACAACACCTGCCGGCGATAATGGAAACTTGGGCGGGGATTATTGAACCCTCGGCAAGAAGGGAAGGAGGATCACACAACAGGACTCCGAGGGGACAGGGGTGGCGGGGGCCGAGTAATGGGAAGGGTAAATTGAAAATAACGGCAGATATGAATCGTGCGCGATGGATCGAACCAGTTCCTTATGATTACGTTCACCATGATAAGAACAGTTAGAATTAGAAACATTACCTACTAAAATCAGCGTATATGTTGTTGACACAGAGGCCTTTGCTTCTTAGCGAAATTAAAGATCCTTAGCAGAGATTATAAAACATTAAAATGATTTCCTTCACAAATGATTGTACCTACATGGGATGAACATATAATAAATCTAAGCGACCGATTCGGTAATAAAAGAAACATTTCCTTCTAGCTTGTCTGCTGCACGTCTTGAATTACTGAACAGAAATCGGATAGAAAAATTCGTGAATGCTATAAAGTTCCGCAAACGCGAGTTAACGAGGTGTCAAAGTATGTTAAAATAGCTGTTAAACTGGGATCTTTATTTATACTTGAATAAGCAATTTCCAGAAAGCTGGAATGTGGATGACAGTCGCTCCGCAAGAAGTTAACAATTAAAATAGGCGTTCAAAAATTAGTTGTGCTATACGTTAGTGATTTCTTTTTACGCAGAACGAGGGTAAAATGAAGCGTTGCAGAACCTCTAGTTTTGCAAATGCTAAGCTAACGACGAGACTACCGAGGACTCCAGTGGTCGAACGCACGCACGAAGCAGACAGAATTCACCACGAAAATAAAAACGAAAATCGTCGCAACGCAACCAAACGTACGAAGTGTGATCTAGAAACTAGACTTCATCGTTCGTAACTGCGATCGAGCAAATACTGCAGGCAGTTGAGTCAACAATCGCACCCACGGCTCCGTTCTTTCTTAGTTTTCAACAATCATTTCATGCTGTTCCTAACATCAAACCAACAGAGCCACACGGCTCACCACGTCAGACATCACCATTACCACCACAATCATAACCCGCACTTATACCTTACCGATACCAATTAATCATGGCCGAAGTGACACACGAATACCGATGTATAAGTTGCCAATCGAATGTTCAGTGCCATCAATCAACGAACTACTAAGTTCAAAAATCCTTCATAAGATAGTTATTGATGGATATTACTATTATAAATGCAAAGCCATTAAAGGCCAAGTGCCTGGCGCAAGAGAAATAATTTTCCTGCGCTGTGAAAACTCCACAACACTGTCATTCCCAAACGCACATCAAATATACCAAACAATACTGACAAACATAAACAAAACAATTGTATAGACTATCAGGAACAGCCAACATGATTTGCTTTAGAAAACAAGAACCAAGAACATTTAAATATACAAGTCCACAAGTTCTTTTTTAAGTTACGTAGGTTACCACCACTACAAGTATATTAATTTGTCCATAGTAATATTCAACAGATCTAACCCTCTGGCGAAAACCCTTTACCATTACTATAATTGGTAGACTATGCAATAACAACCCTTACTATACACAAGACTATTAACAGTGGGACATGAGAAACGAAGGTTGTGGTTGGCTGTACAGTCAAGTCCCGGTTCAGCGTCGTGCAGCGAAAGCTCAACACCAACAAATTTCTCTCCGGTGCACGATCTGCGGCGTCATCCCATACCAAAGATATAACACTAACGCCAGGAAGTAAGTACATAATCTTATTCACCGTTTCGCATGCTAACAGGGTTGTTATAATACTCGAAACGAGTATCTGAAGAAGGAGGGGCATCGCAAGCAACGAAAGTCATGCTCGACGTTCACCAAGAGTTTTTGAATGTCAGTTATTACTCAGGACATCAGAGCAGATACAGCAGCTCCAAGCAGTGTGGAACACTGAGAGCCAAGTAGTTAAAGTTATGTTAGGTAATAATAGTCCGTTAACGACAGAAGTAGTAAGGTATTCATTTTGAGGTAAGACATACTCTGACACAATTTTTTCAAATTCCGATACTGGGTCACACTGAATACATCGTTCACATTCTCTCACAAACCGAGTTGTAATACCAGCGAACGTCGCAGCTTTGATACTCGTTGCGAGGGCCAATCAAATTACGATTCAAACCGTTAAATACATTCGGGCAATGTTGGCTCAGACTATACAGGCAGTTGATCAATTTCCTCAATAAGACGACTTTTACACAGCTGTTTCCGTGTGACTATGCGAAGAAAGTCGCTCCACGTCGATTTCTGGCACAGTTAGCTCCTCAGGCTCAGGGCACATGTCAGTGTACTCAAGAGAAGAGCCCTGGGACAGCCGCTTGCTCAGCGACGATTGCTTCCTCAGCACCGCTGCCAAGTTCGGGTTCGATGGGCGCGCATCCAATCCCTGTCGGAACGCATTAACAACTCGAATCTGAAAAAGATGAAAACGTTTCATGAGACGAGCACGGAGTAGTGCTAGCTTTTTGTATTAACTCATTTTATACTCAAAGCGTCGACATTCTATATGACCTCATCAAAAGGACGATAGCAGTCCATGCGCGTCAGATTAGCTAGGATTTTTTTTCAAGCATTTTTACGTCATCTATTTCATTCGAGTCAGTCATTAATCTAAAGTTTTAAAATAACCAATCGACAATATATTGGATGTCGTATTACTAGGTTGTAAGACAAGTACAGTAAATTCAGGGAAATTAAAAGCGTTACGAGTTGTCAGTGATTACCACCGTACAACCCCACAACGCAAACATGCTTCCATAGAGTTCCATTAGCATGCGTTAAGATACACTCACAACTAAAATTAATTGGTTAAAAATATTCACCACACATAGTTAAGAATCATGTGGTTTCAAAAATTTATGTATTTTCAAGAAAAAGGTTAATAATGGTGGGAACTGTGATGATATTTACAGATATATAAGACATGAAACTCGTAAGCTAAAACGCAAATACGAGGAGGGTAAGAGCACAGCAGCAGGGTTATCGTTTGAATGACATGGTTTATGAAGCAGTGAATCCGGAGAGAATCGAGAAAGAATAGAATTGCAGGAAAATTCAATCGAAGAGAGAGAAGCCGAGCGATACTTTAATAATCATTCCCACGTGAAAGAAAGAACAATAAAGTTTACCTCAGGAATAATTTTAATGGAAATTAATCGCATTTCTTTAAAGAATTGGAGCATGGGAGAGTACTGCACGCAGCTGGCTGAAAACTGTCTCGAGAACAAGCGCGACAGAGAACATTTAAGAGTGTAGACATGCCAGGAAGTCCGTCATGCCATGCGCATGTATGACGCGCCCCCATCTATGGTAGAATAGTCTGCCCCAAATTTTTGGCTTGAACAAAGCTCTGTGCAAAAACTGCGCGATGTTAATCCGAGTCAATAATGATTTCATTTATCTAATGTCAATCCGACTCGAAATTGAATAAAACTGCGTGAGGTTAATCCGACTCATAATTTGTGTGAAATGCGTGATGTTAATCCGGCTCAAAATTTGTGTCAAATGTGTGATGTTATTAGCTCGCTCCAAACAAAACGAAAAAAAAAAAAACAAAAAATTTCATGTCTTTCAAAAACTTTGACGACTCAAGCCCATGTAAAGAAATTCTCATGAAAAAGGGGAAATTTCAGCGCTTGAGAAAAAAATAAATTGACATGTATAATAAAACAGTTAATCCCACATCCCACTTCAAAAAAAAAAAATCGCAGTAAAAATCGTTATTTGGATTCCATGGTCACATGCAGACGATAACTCCGACTTTAGACGTGTTTTGCATATAAAAAAAGCACACAAATACGCTTCGTTAAAATGGTAACGTTGTAAAATGTGCATGCATCAGGCCGGTGGTTTCACAAATATAAGACATCTCCATCTTGTAAAGAGTATCTAAGAGGCACACATACCTAGTTTAGAAAAAAAACACCAATATAGATACGACACAACACGAATGACAACAAGAAATAGAGAAATGTAGAGCCATGAATATTTCCTTAATAATAGGCTAGTCGACTGGAGTTACACAGTTGAACTAACCAATCATGCAACAATACTAACTAAGCTCAGGATGGCATCTATTTAGGGGCCTCTTACACAAGTACAAGGGGAGTACTCATGCTCAACTCGAATGAATTAATCAGGGCAGGAGGGAAAAATTTATAAGAGTGGGATTTTTTACATAATAATACAACAGTGATGAATCATTTATGAGGGAAATGAGTTGACTTCCCATGAGATATAATAATTGTGTAAGAGACTGCCTGGTAGAGGATCTAGGACGGTCCTCAAGTCCTCATTTTGGCGTCAATACTAGATGAAAAATTGTGGGCATTCAAATGGGTAAAGAGTGGCGTGAGCAAGCCTATGATTGCTAGGACGATTTAAAGAAACGAGCAGCAGCAGCGGCGGCGTAAAAAAGACAAGAGGCATAGAATGAAATTGAGAAATGAGAGGCAGCGATGTGATCGAGCAGTCACTTGGCTGGCCTCTAAATCAAAGAAGAGTAGAAGATTAGAAGCAGCCTGGGATAAAAGACAGGAGCTTACAGCCTGGTCAGTGGAGGTCTTGCTATACGGTACGGGAATGAGACGCTCCTGCAACGTGCCTCCGATCACCTGAACCATGAGAATCATTAGAGCCCTGACCACTACGCGTTAGAATAGCTAAGAGGCGACAGTGGGCACGCTGAAACATGACACTCTCTCACTCACACTTAACAAAAGATAAGGAGTCTGTCTTCTAATGAGTAGTCTTTAAAAAAATACAAACTCCTGTATGAATGTTTAAAAGGAAGTTTACTCTCAAAGGAAGATAATATGACACGGGTTCTCCTTGTCTTATGTTAGGTCATTACATGAAGGCACGCCGACCCGACATGGCGGAAACCAAAGAAGACGAGGACAAAGGGTGAGAGGAGGGCATTACGTCTGGTACGATGACGTAGTCTCGTAGTGTGCGTGTGTGTATTTACAATAATTAAAGTGCTAGGGTCTCACAGCTAGAATGATTGGCAGATAGTGGAATTGATGAATGATTAGCGGTAAAAGCAAAATATGTATATTATATTTATAACTATTTATAAATATTTATAGAGTCACAAATAGATTACTACTCAATAAAGGACGACAGTAAGAGCAGTAATTACATAAGGGCGCGGGGAGATAGGAAATAATTCAAACAAGTCTACTCGCGTTTAGAACTTCGCTTATTAGCTACAGAACTTCATTTGGTGTTGGTTTAGAAGAAGTCAAAGCTGCGCTTAACTACCAATCCATGGTATCCTTAGTACCTTTTCTTTATACATTGAACACTCCGTGGTTATTTTATCACGAAATTGCAGTCATTCATTAGCTGTTAATAATGACAATCAATGTTTTAGAATAAAATAGAAGACTGCAAGTGAAGGGGAGAAGACTCACGATATGTGTGACTCCAGGACCGTTGGAGAAGAAACACATCTTCATGCACAAGGATCACAAACTCCAACTAAGATAATAATAAAATCCATTGGAAACATGAGCGCAGCAAGTAGAAGGCTACAGTGGGACGACTAGCGACTGTTTATTGAATATCAAGGCAGCGGGTGTTGACCGTTATTGGGCCTGGAATGTCAAGCCTTTTTATTTATAAAAGGAGCGCTGTAGCCGGGGTCAAATTAACGCCTCGGTGTGACACAACTACTCACATCCGAAGATTACTTTGGGCTCATGAACAGAGAAAGAGTAGAGAGAGAGAGAGAGACAGAAAGTACTGCTAGTTTTGCCAGGGCTTCATACCTCACCACCCTCAAGGGTAACGCCTTCCTCATCCTCCTAACGAAGAGAATAACAAACGCATTTGCTCAGAACCACGGCAGTGGCCAAAAACAAAACATCAGGTATTTATATCGCTAGATAATATCATGAGGAACAAAGGGGCGGCGCAGCGACACAAGACCTGACGTGATGATGCAATACAAGTCAATTTTGTTAGTGTGCTACAATGGAGAAACCAAGTAGGTAAGTAACTTAGAGCTCGGCGACGTGAACACACAAACTCCAAAAATAATTAAGTTTGAAATAATAACAACCACAGATATGCAGTTAATTAACGAGAAATAAAAGAAAATTTCAAACGCCCAAATAAATTGCACACAAGTTAATGAAGTATACAAGTAACTGATGAGAGAATGAGGAACAATGTTTTGTAATCATGATGTAAACAAAATCAAGTGTTTGCCGTGTTTTGTTTTTCTTGTGGAGTGGATGACGATGACAGAGTGTTGAATGCGTTGGCACAAAGAAGGTTCATTCAATAAATTCTACAGGAAGTGTCGCAAGCAGCTAGACAAGTCAAGTCTGGATGGTCGGGACGCGCATTTTCAGATCAGTTGATTCTCGGAGGAGGGTCCCGGGGAGCTACTTGGTATCTCATATGTCGGTTCATCACTAAAATTCTACCTAATACAAGTCCAGCCACACTCGGTCAGAGATGCAAAGGTTGGGAAGTATCAAGTGGAGCAGGTCAGTCACAGTTCAGGTCCTCAAACTTGGTATTAGCAGAACAGAGGAATGCAAACTAACATCACTAGAGAAGCAATCTAAATGAAGAGGCAATCTAAATAAAGAGGCAGTCACATGCAGTGCTATCCACGCCTCGGGCAACCATATAAAAGAAACGAAGACAATCAGTCTTAAAACTGAAAGTTCGATTATCTAGTGTTAGTTACCATGACTAGGCTAGCAAGAAGAGCGCACCACATCCACGGGTTAAGGAAGAATGACAGGTAGTAGAGTAGTAGTGAAGGTAGTAGAGTAGCAGTGAAGGTGGAGAGAAGGCTAAGTTGGAGTAGAAGTGTACAACGGTAACACTTCCAAGAAGAAGTGTTGTGGTGTTTGAAATGCTTCAGAAGTGGAGTCGTCTTGTGTTGGTGCCTCATTGGGGAATATTCGTGCAAGAACGAACCCGACAGCAGTACAATTTGCAACGTCTGTAGCCTCCGTACGAAAATTTGTCACTAAGCTCGAGTTTCTTCCAGTCTAAATTTCTGGCTTACAACTTTGTCTTACGTTATAACGAACACATTAAAACTAGCCTAAGAAATTTACACGTAACATGAAAATATTACATCAATTATGTGTCATAAGAGCAGTTGCATAAATGTCTGCAGGGCCACGGGTTGAGCTTACAAGAATGTTGTGATATGAAGGAAGCTGTCACAAGCATACTTCAGGATGAGAGAAAACAAGTAGAAATAGAAATTAATTGAAAAAAAATCCACAAGAATAGGGGACGCGAAGAAAACTCAAAACGTAAAGAAGTATTGGCGCAAATTCAGAAAAACTTTTTGGGAGACAAAAAAAATTCACTTAAATTTGGATAAATTCATTAAAAGTAATAAATAAGGAAAATATTAAAACAAGGGCATTCAAAAAGAAGCAAACTCCAAGTTAAATCCAATAACTGTGAGATCTAAGGCAAACTGAACATCAGAAAAAGTAAGGCGTGCGGGAGTGCGTTAACAAGCCAAAATTCCCGTAGCAAAGCGTGGAAAGTTGCGTCAGATGCTGGTCTCTTGGACCATGTTTGGAAAATCTGGTAAAACTGGAAGGTAGGTCGGTTCGAGTGTGTTCGAGTGTACAGCCATGTTGAGGTGGAGAGATTGGGAGACGAGCTTATTGAAGTGTTCAGTAGAGAGAGCAGCGGAAGAATAGCGGTGTCGGTGATGTTTAGTACTTTGAGTAGTAGCAGAGGGATTAGACGAGGGTGGGGAGCGTGGAACTAGTAGCTCGGTCTCGCCACCAGCAGTAGCTGCTGCAGAAGCGGAAGATGCTCCAGCATCCGCAGAGGGCGATTTTTGGGGCCCCACAGTGTTCGTGTAGTGATGGTCTGATCTGTTGTAGAGCGCGTTCCGAGAGTTGCGTATGGTCTGTAATCCCTGAATACTGTGGCTTGAACGGCGCTCTTCCAGATCTTCCAGGTTCGACTTGAATGCTCGAATAACTCTCAACTGCAATGGGATGGGATAACTAATATGAAACTTGGAGCAAACAGAATGTTCAGATATTACTGGTTAGGGAGTAAAACAAACAACTAAACGGGAGCTAACACCTACAGTTACAAAATAAATGAAACAAACTCATTAGAAAAAAAATCAGTTAAATGAGTCTAACAAACTCATTAGAAAAGCAGTTATGGCAATTTAAATGGAATAATATGAAAGGGTATCTGGAAAATTGAGCGCTCCCAATTTAATGCAGTTGCAGCTACCTCGTACAGCAGTATCGTGAGCAGCATCGTGAACGGTATTATTATTTTAATAGAACCGTCAAGACGGGAGCAGCCGCGACAGACCAGGCGCAACAAAGTCCCCTAGCGTACCACGTAACATCCGTCGTGTTTATTACCATGCAGGTAATGTTTCGCCTAACACACCCAATCACGCACACTTAGCCCACCTCGGTAAAGAAGCCGGAACACATAAACATGGCATCGACAATGGAATAACACCGCAATCCGGCCACCTTAATCTTAAACATCTTGGCCACCCCTCCAGGCAGCAGACATCAACTTAAAATTCTGGACTCTTATAAGGAGTGCGTTAATTAGGCCACCGAAGTTCGGTCAAGATTTTTACACAAGAATTGCGCCTTTCGAACAGCGCGCACAGACACACAACTTAAGCGGGTGAACACATACATAACATCTCCAACCAAAGCAAGGAAGGGAGAGGAGAAGGCGGAATCCATGAGCGGGATGCGCACCGGTATAACTCTCTCGGACCTTCGTGTTGTTAAGAGAGCAGCACTATTGAAAAAAACATTACATCAAAACGTAGTCTAACATCCTATTTTTCGACTAGCTCCTAAGAGTTTCATCTGTTCCGAAAGATATTAAGTTTATCGTGCACTGAAAGAAGCTGGGCTCTCGTAACTAATGAAGGTCTTAGAGATTTAGAGTTCCCACTCACGGCAAGGGAATTACAGATCAACCATCTCTCGTCTAGAGACCGTGAAGGTACAGTTAAGGCTACAGGAACAGACAGTTAGAAAGAACATAGAACATTGGGGGTCCTCTAAGAACAGTGATACGATCCTGTAATAGAAGAGACGACACGCGTACCAACCTGTTAGAATAATGTACCCAAGATGAGAGAGAGGATTACATGGAAATAAATAGAGCACAGTTAAAACAAATGACGCCAGAGTTCATTGGGTGTATATTCCTACGACCAATCTACATGGATATTCAATGAAGTAATCTACGTCATGACTAAAAATTCGAAAGAAATATCGAAAAATATACTTTCAATTGATAAGTGAAGCTTAAATTCTTGCTATTATTCATGAATCAGTAGAAGAATGTAAGTTGAAGAAGCGATAACACACTCACCAAACTGCACTCGATAATCAAACATTCATCCGGATCCAGCCACGATCTTTGCAAGAACATCCATCATTCACAAGAAGACATGACTAAAACCAGGTCATGGTGCACGTGGTACACATTTCACTCACCAAATCGTTAACGCAAATAAACAGCGAAACATTTGCTAAAATTATACCTTCACCTCCTGTCACGTCTTCATGACACGGTCGTAATTGAAACGCCGAGTGGTAACGAGAGAATCGAGAGGCGAAATAATGATGGCATCGGTCCAATCATCACTTCCAAGTGATGATGGCACTTGCCCATCATAATTTCCAAATGATGACACTTGCTCCTCACAAAGGATTGTCATCAAGAGTATTTGGTCCCGTAGAACAGAGGGAAAGAGTGCGCTAGTAACACTGCTGTAGTGAGCGCCGCTTGCAGTACATGCACTTCTCAATTAATTAATTAACTGCTGCGAAGAAAATCAATCTGTTACAAGTGTGAAGCATGCAGAAAATGATAAAATTATAATAATAATAATAATCGCAGAAAATATCACAGCTACACTACACAATGGGAAAAACTAAGGTGTCAAGTTAGGAAAAAAATAGGAAGAAGCCTGATTATGACTACTACTGTAGCTGCGGAAAAAAAAAGCAATTAGACATTCAATGAGGAAATAAAACTCACCCATTTACTCAAGTCTCAGAGCGCAGTAAAGTCAACTAAAATAACGAACTAAAGATGAAGTCTTCGACTAAATCTAAAAATTGACTATCTTTCAGAGCAGACGGTCATGCAGTGCAGGCGTGAGAGTAGAGGCGATGAGGCGATGCAGTGTTTGAATGTCAGGTTCAGGTTTGTAGGGCGAAAGGTGATAAGTTACGAAGTTTCGTAAAAGAGTCAATGGAATTACTGAAGAACTGAATAACTTGGCTAACTAGTGTGTGCAGAAGAAGTATAAATGTGCAGGTCATATATGGGCGGAAATGATGAAACGAGTTAAAAAAGGGTAATAAGTCGGGGAACCGGCAGCTCCTTGGTCAACTAACGGACTCAAACCAATGACTACAGATGAATTTTATCTTTACGCTGTTTAATAAGAGATGCGAAATGATGAATGAAGTGACAGTGAATTGTGTAGACAGCAAATTTAGTTCAATAAAGTAAAGATGGTGCTAGGCAGACTCGGGGAAATGGCGGCTATTGAGTACTGGTTGGTAAGCGAGAGCGAGCCGAAGGCAGATATGGAAAGGTGGAAGCAAAATCTATTTATCAATGAAAAGGGAAATTATTTATACGAATCACTGACGGAGAGAAATTAGAAGGAGAGGGCAAAATCAAAGGCTACTTCTATTTGAGTATCCCATACAGTGGTTACTAATCATTTCAAGCGTTGGTATTTCTGACGCAAAAAATCTGACTGGAACCGTAAAAATTTCCGGGGATGTTAGTCGGGCACCGCACGAACTTAAAATCTGGTTCAAATCTGTAGGACCTTTATAACTTCAGGCTTAAGAGAAAGGAGAACTCTACGTTAGAACAGTGTAAGGCTTATGAGAGGACGATCTTGAAGCAGTTGCATCCCCAGCTTGAAAGAATGCGAAGATGATTGACTTCGTATCGTTAGGAAAACTCTGGGATATGCTTTCTGTTCAGTTGTCATGACAGAATTTACAAAAGCTTTATGCCATTGGGCGTTTCTGACTTCACAGACCCGTAAAAGCTGCTCTTGTAAGGACGTGATAAAAATTACTCAACATAGTTACCTACAATTTCCGCAACACTGGTGCACAAATTTATGTTACGTGATACGTGAGAAACAGCAACTAAAAGCATGTACTGAAATATCACAGCTAAAAACTTGATCTTGTCATCAAGTGAAGGAAATGGAACTCGGTTCAATGCGATTTAAGTGTCTGAGCAGCTATATAGTGTCCGACGTACGGCACAATGACTCAGAATGTACGTTCTACAAAAACGTGGTCGCAGAAACTGAGACGAAGCCAAGGAATTAAATAGAGTCTTCAAAATTGTTGCTATTGCGTAAGCCAATGCTACGAGTTAACGCTGCTGCTGACATTGCACTTATTTAAGTAACGATATTCGCTTCGTTACATCTGCATGAATTGCGGGTCGAAGGATGATTGTAGCATAGTTAGTGGGAGTTACATAGCTTCAAATGCTAAGATTGTGTCAAAAAACCTATTGCGAATATTTGATAGTAAATCTACGGTGTCTGAAACACGGTTTCGACTCTATATAGACAAGTGGCATTCAACTTATTGTGAAGAAACTAGCAATTTTGTACGAGTGTTAGGTGATGTAAAGAACGAAAAATACAGTGGTAAGGTATCTGCACAGATTACTCTCAGGAAGATAGGTGTTATGAATAACATAATTATCAAGATGAAATATTTTTAATGTGGCTGTACGGGTCATTGTTAAGTCTGCAGTCAGTCGTTCGTCACAAGTTTACCTAACATGTGTAGTGGCTCACGCGGCAGCTATGATCTATAACACTCTTAGTTTAATCTACGACACTCTCACGAGATACCAAACGTATTGGCTCAAAATAACTTTTAAACTAAAAAAGAAGAGCTGAAGCAAAACTAAGCATTATATAAAAGATTATATATAATACAATAAAAATTTTACTTATTAATAATCTAATAATATCTATTAGAATCACGCATAAGCTTCAGTCTACGCTCACGATCGGTCAAGTGTTGCGCTTCTGGCCGTTTCAGGGAATGAGAAGATGACGCGCGTTGAAGAGCCGTTTCTTTGTGGCATTAGAGGCCCGCATTACATTTTTAGGACATCGATAACAGTCAAAATCGTGCCCAAAATTACCCCCCTCCCCCAAAAAAACTGTGGCGATGGTAACAGTGTGATCACACTGTAAGCAGTAGCTAGTCATCCCACTCGTATTAGCTGCAAATGTTCTAAATTCACTGATAGAATTGGCACCGAGTTTATAGTAAAAAAGTTACATAAAACTGCATTTGAACCTGTGCATTTTCGAATTTAATTAAAATTGACGACCTTTCATTCCCAACCATTTCTGTGATGATTAAATAAACACTATTTCTTGCTTACAGATATACTAATTTTAAATAGACTTAAAGTACAAAATTAGCTAACATCGTAGCCTGCATCTTGCCTCGTAGCCTAGCTAATAGCATTCTTTTATGATCCATAAATCAGGTAACGATACGCAACATTCATAATAACAGAAAAATTTGCCCAAGACTAATCCACTATGATCCATAAGAAATCCATATGAAGTTGATGCAGAAGAACGTAGTCTAATAAATTAGATTCAGTAGCACAACAATAATATGGCTGAACGAGGCAAGCGTGAAATGATTGGAAGATCTTCCGCAAAGTTCTAGGGAATTAATTATTAATTCAGATGATGAAGACGTACCGTAGCGGCAAACGTGAAGGGGAAGTTGAATGGGACCATCCCTTTGCCACAGTTAGTGACGAAAATAAAATACAAAAAATACACAGGGCTCCCTTCCTTTGGGCTGGATTTTCAAAATTATAGTTTGTGGTCGATGGGTATCAAAAAATTTCACGGAAGGGCCTTTCATAATTGCAGAAAATACAACGTGAAATGAAGTCAAAAGGATTCGTGTGAATTACTTTGAATGTTAAATTAACTTCAAAATTAATGAAGATATCGAAATTGAATTGGGCAACTTTACACCAATGGCAAGTTAACATAGAATTAGAAGGAAGTTTTTGAAACGCATCCGATGAAGTGGTGGAGCTATAGAAATTAATGAATCGGATCAAAAATTAATGTAGCTTTTCCTGGAACTTAATGACGCATGAATGGAAAATTAAAAACTGTTTGCAAAAATCTGATTAATAAAACATTCATATTCTCAGGCATTGCTTTTTGTCTACTAGCAACTTCTAGCAGATATTTCCAGCATGGAACTGACGTCAAATGATCACAGTCCATCGCAAAAGCGAAAAAAGCCTGGATAAGCAAAAATGCTGCCAAAGACAGGCCTCACGGCAGCGTCTATAAAAAAACATTGCTTAATTGACCGCTTTAAATGTTTTTGTTGATGCAGATGCCGTGCGTCTGGCGCTTGTTTGCAGTGTTCGCACAATAAAAAAATCGTCGTTATTCGCTCCTAGCCCCAGTTTAGTGGTTCAAGTGTGTGCAAATGATTACACTCACGATAGTTCACAAACCTGAGGTTAGGTTCAGGTAACGACAAATTCTTTTACATGCGTAACACCGCGACGAAAAAGTGTCTGTGGTTGGGTTATCAAAGTTTGGATTCGTCAGTCGGTCGTTTGGTGGTCACGAGTAAGGAGAGGAGAGACAGCCTGGCACAAATGTACGGAAAATTTGTGTAATTTTTAGGATAAATGCCCGTGAAGGAGTAAGACTTCCTCCTAAAAATATAGGAACGGTGCGAAAAACTGGTAACGAAACTGAATCAGAAAAAGAAAAATCAGCAATTACGAAAAATAAAAACGTAATAATCGGGCAAAAAATTATTTTTGAAAATTTTTCCCTGGAAAAGACAGTGTTAGAACATTTGCCTACGCAAAACTTATCACGTTTATGAATCACAAAAACTATCATGTCAAAATCATTCAATAACATGTTCATCAAAATGTTCAATAATATTATCTTCAAAAGGGGGCAGTGAATGGATTATTAGATCCAAATTAAAGGGTTGATCGTGAACAGAACAAGCAAGGAAGACTAATTCAGATAGCGAAACATAGTCAGGGAACGAGCATCGAATATATTAAATAAAGAATATCACATTCCTTTGAGGGAAGAGGGAGCTGAAGAAATAACACAAATGAGACGCCGGATCCCAGGTAGAGCTTCTGCAACTCGATTGAAATTCTCGTGAACATTTACTGTTTGATGCTAGGCAGGCGCGCTGCATCGTTCCTTCGCGCTGAACGCTAAGCTACAGCGTATTTATACGCAAGTGTATTGAAGACTTGAGATGAGCTCGTAAACAAAAAATTGGTACCGATATAATCTATGTATTAATAAAATGTCAAGTACTGTACCAAGCGAATGATATTCATCCCAATTCGTGCTTCGCGCAAGATTTGCTATGATTCATCAAATGATGTATCGACTTTAACTGACCTGTATTATTTTCGCCAGAATTTTCAACTGGGACAATAAAATCAGAAATACTCGGACCATTTTTCATATGGCCATAAACGAGTCGAAAAATATGCGAGAAACTGCATTGCGAAAATTTACGATTGGGAGAAACTAAAAGAAAAGTTTGAAGCGAGCTCAGAACTGGAGCTGTAAATCTGTTCAAAAACTCAGGAGATGCAGCAAAACCAACATCGTCGAGCACTGAAAGAGGAAATCTGAAATTGAAGGAGCACGTGGAGAGGTTTCAACCTCAAGCAGAAATATGTAAATTTAGCAGATCGTGGCTGACTCGGGACTAGAATAAGTGAACTTTGGCTGGATGTGCAAACGTAGTTCAAGAAAAATATGAACTCATTTCCAGGGGTGGATATGCACTAACTTAGATATAGAGTTTAATAAGGTGCTGATGAACTGATAAAGTTGTACAAATATGTATCAGCAATTTGTAATAAAGAATAAATTAGCAGCTGACTCTGGAGATTGAATAATATAATTTAAATGCTAAACTACCAGTTTGCCCTTTGACCAGAAGTTGAATCAATAGAAGATATTTATCCTGACCAGTTAATAGACCAGTCAGATGTCGAGCTAAAGAATAATCAGTGAGGATATCAAACTAAAAGTAGATCAGAACAAGATAGTAAAAATTACTAATGGGTTGGCAAGGAAATAGATGAACGACAGGCCGATTGATCGCATATAGAATAGGTGGATGCTCGGCTGCGATAATAATAATAATCGTACCTGAGTTTGAAGACGAGTCAAGCCTCGGATCCAAAGAATTTGTCCCGTGCGCTTGTTGTCTTTGTTGTCAAAATCTGTCTTGTCGTCGTTGTTGAGATCAGCGATGGGGTCACTGGCAGGTTCTCCTGATCCCCATCTGGAGAAAGTTCGTTTTGTAGGCCCACAAATGGCAAATTTTATCAACAATTATACATATCAACTTATATTATATCAACTTATATATATATACATATGTTTGTTGTATATTAAAATAGACTCACGAGAAGACATTTTTGGGCAGGGAGTGTGTGGGGATGCTAGTGATGACCTGGCCCCACAGGAGCGTCGCGGCACCAAACAAGATGCACCAGAACCACAGCTCCAGGGACAAGGGGGCCGTCGAGAACGCCACACCGCCCACTTGTACGATCAAGATCTGCACAAACAAGCCCAATTTAAAGTCTCGTAAGTTCAATAAAATGATCGAATCATATTTCTGGTATAAGGAAAAAAGCACCAAATTGTACAAGGAATATTTGTACAACCAATGTGAAGCCTTGGACCAATACTGTCGAGTCTAGAGTGTTGAAGAGTAAAAATATGTTGATGAGAAAGGGTTGAAGAGTTGTACGATAAATAACATGGTAATAATCATTAACATGATCAAAATGGCATAAAAGAAAGAGTGGACGGTATCGAACAGTAGACTTCAATGAACTATGAACTTGTGTTACCTGAGCGACAAAGGTGCTGATCCAGATGCAACAGAAGATGGGGTTTGAGAAGATACCACGGAAAATGTTTCGCTGGCCGTGGATCATGCGGGCGTTGATTTCGTTGAAGAGTGTCATCATGACAAATGTGTTGAAAATGACCGTGAAGTGAACCGAGGGCGGATCTCTGATATCAGCCCAGCGACCGCTGTCAATGTCCAAAAGCACGTCTCCTGCAACGGTAGTAAATAAGCTCACCATAGAAGAGCAGTATGAAGATAGTGGAGATGATGTAAACAGCTTGTCCTAGGATGTTCTTCATCATGGTCCTGGAAATGAGAGGCTTTGTGCGACCATAAGGCTTACGGAGCAGCAGGTCAGGAGTTGGGGGCTCCGTGGCCAGCGCCAACGACGCCAGCGTGTCCATGATCAAATTCACCCACAACATTTGAACAGCCTGCAAATATTCATTCCTTTTATTTTATGAAGATTATCGTGATTTCTTGTCTGCAAACATAATATTATTTTATTGCACTAAGATTTTCGTGACGACGATTATTTTGTTCATTTATTGTACAAAGAGATAATCATAATGTCTGGCACAGCAAAACTTCGACAGTATTATAAATATTGAGAAAATTGATGAAAAGTTTATAAGTGTACAGAAAATAAAATAGAATAGAAGATAGGAGCTAACATTACAATAGTCAAATGCTCAACGCATAGTTTTATGAGGCCACGACGCAACACATACACTAAAGTAGCCGATGTTACAAAAAAAAATTGTAAATGAATAAAGCCATTATAATAACTTTCGTTGAGAACGTTGCTGAGGAAAACACAATTTCAGAAATTACCTCTGGCGAATAAATAAAAAAAATTCCTGAACCAATTTATAAAACAAGTAATGCAGGATAATTAGAGAATAATTCCAGCTCTTAACAGTCTTGTTAGAAGAAACCATCAATTTCGAAACAATAATGAAGCAATATCGAGAAAAATTGACATCAAAAAATCAGTGAATTTTTGCACTGCGAATATCTATAATTCAGGACTAGAAGGAGTGAATATTCGCAAATGTATATCAAAACTCGCCTTCAGTAATACAAATAAAAGATTTTTGGGGGAATATTTGCAATGCAATAACAGGACTCGCCTTCAGACACAGAAATAAGAGCTTCTTGGTGGTAATATTCGGAGTTGCATAACAGCACTCGCCTTCAATGGACTGTCGTTGATGGCACAAGCCCCTACGAAGGCGACGACCACGGCCACGACGTTGACGGTGAGTTGGAACTGCAGGAACTTGGCGATGGAATCGTACACGTTGCGCCCCCACATCACGGCCTTCACGATCGAGGAGAAGTTGTCCTCCGTCAGGATGATGTCAGAGGCTTCCTTAGCGACGTCCGTGCCAGCGATGCCCTGGCCAAAACCACATCGTTTAAAAAAACAACAAAAAAGATCATCCAAAAATTTAAAGACCGAGAAAACGCCGAGCAAGGTGACCACATCTTTGATGAAAACGTTCAAAGATCTGGTGAACTTGCTATTAGGTAGCCTAATAATAACATGATAATTTTGTGCCGTGGATGAAAGAACACGAGCTGTAGCAAAAGTAGTAACTCAATGTTTAGAATTTTTCCGAAATGAAGAAAGTTGTTGCAGTTCAAACGTTTCTATTGATAAACTCCTACTTTGTGAAATGTGACATCAAGACTTATTGGTAAAATATAAGAATGTATTAATCGATTCCCGCATGGTTTTATTTGTATCAAATAAATCTGGAGCTCACCATAGCTCCTACATTTAGAACTTGAGGCATCTTTGTGAAATATAAGAATGTATTCATCAATTATTTCATTGTGTTATTTGTATGGAATCATTGATTAAAGCTTACCATGGCGATTTTATTATCTCATGGTGCTATTCGTATCAAGTTTTTGATTGGATCTCACCATAGCAAAGCCAACATCAGCCATCTTGAGAGCAAGCCCATCGTTGGTGCCGTCCCCTGTGACGGCGACCACCTCCCTGTTGGCGTTCACTTTACTCTCAATAATTCCCTTGACTAACGTGCACTTGTCCGTGGGTGATGAGCGCGCCAGTACGCGCAGGCTGGGCCACACCTTGTCGAGCAGGTGTTGTTGCACCTGAACAAAAGACAACGATTATTGACAAGACTCCAAAGGACATGTCACTTCGAATGTTCACTACTTCCAGATTATCAACTTGCAAGATATTTAAAAACGAGGACGTCATTCATGTGTAGAAAATGCGTTATAAACGAAGGGTGGGCGAAAGGAAGCATAGAGATTGTGCAAGCAGTTCAAGCGTTCGAGAGAACAAGGCCTACCATGTATGGGTCTCTCTGTTCGACTAAGACGCAATTACCTTCAACTCCCCTCACTCCCTCAACTCCCTTCACTCTCTCTACTAACCCCCCGCATCCCTCACTGCTGCCCGACATTGTACTCCGCCTACCCAACTCATGACCGGAGCGTTACCCCTCCCCTCTCCTCTTTAAATGCCTCGAACAAGAGGCATTTAACTGTTAAGAAACGCGTTTGCTGGAGATATCTTCAGGGCAAGTGCGATTGGGAGAATGAAGAAATTAACTGTAACTATTCTCACCCTAAGATCTGTCACAAATTTGCAACATTTTGGAAGCAAAAACCAACGCGGATGCAAAAACAGGAGAGACTGTCAATATTACGATCCATTCTTGTGCTGGAATACTATTAAAAATGTAGCTTGCAAACGAGATTCCTGTCGGTTTCACCACCTTAAACTCAACCTGCAGTTGAGAGGTAATGCCGAAGAGTGACGGGACCTGAGTTTCTTCTCGGAACACAGGATAGATTCTACTGCCAAACTCAAAACATCAGAAAGGAATTACACGGTAAAAAAAATCAGTTCTGGGAAGGGCGAATCTATCGTAATCAAAGGAACAGGGCAGTCCCAAAAATTTACGCACCGGCCAACACAACCTACCGGAGTGAAGAAGAACAAACAGCTCCTACATTCGATATCGAGTGGCTCCTACAGCTCCTACAGCGACTCGATATCGAGCGCAGCAAATTTTTAGACCTACAGAGCAAGTAGATCAGATTCAACAAAAAATGCGGCAGCTGTTGACATTGCACGAACAACATCAGAAATCACAGCAACAAATGCAACAACTGCTGAGCCAGAGACCCCTGGCAGTGCAGTGTTACAGCAACTAAGAACACAAGGAAAGGAAGAGTCTGGCATCATGATAGCCAACATAGAGGGGCTCTTCCCAAGAAGAAACGCCACAAGATTGGCGTAATTAAAGAAATTGCTGAGACAGAAGGAATAATCATGCTTGCCTTAACCGAGTCACACCTATGAGAGGATATCCAAGATGGAGAAATCGAGATGGAAGGCTTTCAACATTACCAAGCAGGCCGAAAAGAAGGGAGAAGAAAAGGAGGCGTTATAGTCTACCTCTGAAACTTCCTAGCGGCAAAAACAGTTCCCCTGCATTTAGGCTCGAATGGATATGTGGAACATGTTATGCCATACATGATACATACCCCATCTCCATCTCTATCGTATACCGACCGCCTGACTGCCCGCCTGAAAAATTCAATGAAACTCTCGATAGAATAGAAACAGAGGTGGCCAACTTAGGTGAACCTTCCTCAAATATTGTGGTTGCGGGAGATTTAAACCTACCACTCATACGATGGCCAAACTTGGACTGTTTAGAACGGCGCAGAAATCAGGCCAGAAACCAGGCAACACAACTACCTCGATTCGCAACGGAGCACTTGCTAAGTCAACAGGTTCTGATGCCAAAAAGAGAACATAATATCCTGGATCTATTCTTCACCGGAAATGAAGAACTGGTTACTGATATTCGTGTTGAGGAGACCACACTGTCAGATCATCGACTAGCGGCGGTCAAGACAACAATTGAGAGGGGAACCAGGCCAAGACCTACACCTCTAGAGGGGCTAGCTGGGCTAAATTTTCATCATCGAAGAACAGACTGGTAGGCCATTGGGAACGAACTCTTCGAAATTGACTAGAGATCTGAATTCCTGGAATTGAACGCCGAAACAATGTACAACAAGCTGTGCGAGGTATTACTGCAGGTATGCGTGCGTCACACGCCGGGAAAAACGACCCCCAAACGAAACGCCACATAATCCGAGGGACAGACGGATCCTCATGAGAAAACGAGCGAGCTTGAACAATCAGATAACGGCCGCCTCCAGGAATATGGAGAGGCGGAGGCTGGAACATCTAAAGGAGAATATTAAGGAAACTGAACGACAGTTGCAGGACTCACACGAGGCCGAGCAACAAATTGCAGAGGCGCAAGCAGTGTCTGCCATTCGAGAGAATCCCAAATATTTCTACAAATATGCCCAGTCAAAGGCCAAAATCAGAGCCTCAGTGGGGCCTCTGAAAAATAACGATGTCCTTGTTGGAGACGACCAGGGCATGTGCGAATAATCAAAGTATTTGAGAAGGTTGTTGCCAGAAGGTTGGTGCAGTACATGGAAAACGCTGACCTTTTCAACAGAAGGCGACATGGTTTTACACGAAATCATTCCTGTTTGTCTCAGTTACAGGAGCATCACATCCAAATCCTGGTCATGCTAGAGGAGGGGGCCGGGATGGACGTGGTGTATTTGGACTTCGCGAAAGCGTTTGACAAAGTTGACCATGGAGTGCTTTTCAGAAAATTATGACTGCTGGGAGTCGGAGGTGAATTGCTGGCATGGATCCACAGCTTCCTAACAGAAAGACTACAAGCTGTCGTTGTAGGAGGCTCGAGATCGAGCGAGGCTAGGGTGAAGAGTGGAGTACCACTGGGAACGGTACTCGGCCCAATCCTCTTCCTCATTCACATCGCCGACGTAGATGTGCCGGTGAACCACGCCTCTGCATCGTCATTCGCGGACGACACCAGGATACTAATGACCATAACGGACTGGAGGGACTGCGAGAGGTTGCAAAAAGATCTCTCTGCAATATATGACTGGGCCCAAGTGAACAACATGCAGTTCAACGGGACCAAGTTTGAGGTTCTGAGATACAGAGGGTCAAATACAGAAGGTTAGGTCAATTTTGGTGATCACATAACGGCAATAACCGCAAGAGGTAGGCGACAGATGGGGTGGATCTGGCGAACGTTCAGAACCAGAGAAGCGGAACCGATGATCACACTCTTTAAAGCCCTTGTAATACCAATTCTTGAATACTGCTGCCAGCTCTGGACCCCGTTCACTCTCGGCGCAGTGCGGCAACTGGAAGGTGTCCAGCGAATCTTCACTTCCAGGATCAGAGGGATGGAAGAGTTGAACTACTGCGAGAGGTTGAGGCGCCTGGGTCTGTACTCACTGCAGAGGAGACGGGAGAGGTATGTCATTCTGTACACATGGAAAATGAAAACCGGAATGGTGCCAAACTTCGAGAGCGAGACCTTCATGATTGAGACATATCACAACGAGAGAAGGGAGAGACTGTGGAAGATTCCCCTCTCTACGTAACAGATCCACAGTCAGATTTCAATCCCTGCGGGAAGGATCACTTTCCGTGGCAGGGCCAAGGCTGTTCAACAAGGGATCTAAGAGAGGGGTAGTTCCCCCTGGAGACCTTCAAGAGACAACTGGACGTGTTCCTGGGCACAATCCCAGATCAACCTCCCCTGCAACACTACCAGCGGCGAGAAGCAAGCAACAGCATCGTGCATCAGGTGGCCCAAATGAGGGCGGATGAACGATAATCAGAGGCGGCGATCCATCGCGGACTGGGACTGCTACGTCCAAAACAAATACGAAGATACCAAGATACATGCGAATGAAGCGCATGAACATGAGAAAACGCATGTTAACAAGACTACAGAGGTTAACTGAATGAAGCACCTGACGAAAATGCATACCTATTGTGATTCCAAAGGAAAATGTATGAACTCAAGCTATAGAAAAAAGAGGATGGATCTCAAGCTGATATCTAAGTCAGCTGAAATATTTTCTAGTGATTTTTTTTCAACAATCCAAGCTAATGAAATACATATCTCCCGCCGTGTATGAAAGAAATCCCTTTGCAATAACATTTATACACAAGTATAAAAAAAGAGCTAACCTTTCCATTGTTGTCTTTGATTCTACTGTTGAACTCTTTGCCCTCAATAACGAGGGAGTTGTCACCGGGTTTGAGGATGCCACATTTAGAGGCAATGGATCGTGCCGTGTTGACGTTGTCGCCTGTTACCATGCGCACGGTAATGCCTGCTCTCTGGCATTTCTTGATGGCATCGGGCACTTCTGGACGTACTGGGTCCTCGATACCAACGACGCAGATACACGTCAGGTTGCTGATAATGCGGTCTTCATCGTCCCAGTTTGGTTCCGTGTCGAAATGGACCTGGTTGATTTCAGCGTGGCCAGGGACAAAGTCTTTGTACGCCACCGAAATTGTACGAAGGCCGTCGCATGCCATTGGCTCAATAATGTCTTTGATGAGACGTTCCTGCATCTGCTTCGTGAAGTTCTCAAGCTTGCCGTTCTTGCCGTAGATGAAGGAACATCTGCAGCAGAAATATTCATGGTTAAAACATTTTTACGGTGAACTTCATGCTGGATGTCTAGGTTAAAAGAAAACTGGCAGCAGAAAAACGAGTTCCACAAGATTGACTTTCGACATGAGTAACAAATTTAGATCAAATGTTGCATCAAACAGGTAACGTTTAAAACCGTATGTTTTAATTTGAAATGTAACTTACTTTTTCATAACCATCTCGGAAGCGCCCTTAGTGTAGATCCTAAATCCGCCTTCTTTGCGCGGGATGACTGTGCTCATTGACTTGCGTATGGAGTTGAAAGTGTAGACTTTATGGATGCATTCTTCAGGAAGCTCGTCGCGGTAAACTTGATAGCTTTTACCCAGCGCCAGCACGAAGCCAAGCAGCGCGCACTCCGTTTTATTGCCGAGCTGCTCAAAATACACAGTCATTACAAAATATACCAAATAAACAGCTTAAAATATAGTCACAAAATACACAGGTCAGTGATTTTAAACTTTATACTCCACTAAATATGCCAGCATACAAATGTGAATCTTTCTGAAATGTTGTTACTTACATCATGGCGAATGCGGCTGAAAAAAATCAATTGTAGTTGAGCGTACCTGCTTGGGCAGGTCGCCAGGGTTGTCGCCGGGCAGCACACGCGACGTGTACGCGGAGTTGATCGAGATCGCCGTCACCAGAACCTCGGCCAGGTTGCGGTTCAGGTCGTCGTAACTGCGAGCACCAGTTGGCAATACATTCAAAAAGACGGTATTATAAACATGATCATATAAGGGAGTAGATAAGACATAAAATCTCCATATGTCAGTTGGAGAATACAAAAAATGTGAAGTTGAATACAGGAACTTCGTGATACTGCTAGTGATGAGAAAAAATGTAACTGAGATTATAATAATACTGATGAGGTAAACACATAGTGTTTCTATGTTGCTACACACTGTGTTCTTAACTTGGTGTAGAAAAAAACATTACTCTTTCAAATGAATAGCGTACGAGTACTGGAGATATCAGACATGGAGCAACAAGTTACACTCTCGATGCTCACGCTTACATCAGCAACAAAGCGTTAACCTCTTCCGCAACTGCAAGAAGCTTCAAATAAACTTATATCTACCAAGAAACTTCTCACGTGGTGATTTCGTATGTAAATCTACAAGTAAAGCATATATTAAAAAAGAGTAGCGTGATTGAATTTCGATGTAAATCATGAATTATGAGTACGGTTTTGACCGGAGCAGGACTGACCGTGGGGTGGTCTTGTGGTGGGTGCCCCCGACGTAGCTCTGCACGACCGTCATGCGGTTGGTGGTGAGCGTGCCCGTCTTGTCGCAGCAAATGGAAGTCGCGTTGCCCATCGTCTCGCAGGCATCCAAGTGACGCACCAGGTTGTTATCCTTCATCATTTTCTGTAAATTAAGTAATACTTCAGCAACAAGAACAGGCGCAAAGATATTGAATGAATTTCTGCATAAATCCTGAATGAATTTCTGCATAAATCGTTGTGAATTTCTGCATAAATCATGAATGAATTTCTGCATAAATCATGATGAATTTCTGCATAAATCTTGAATTAATTTCTGCATAAATCCTGAGTTAATTTCTGCATAAATCGTTGTGAATTTCTACATAAATCATGAATGAATTTCTGCATAAATCATGAATGAATTTCTGCATAAATCATGAATGAATTTCTGCATAAATCATGAATGAATTTCTGCATACATCATGAATTATGAGTACGGCTTGGACCGGAGTATGACCTACCGCGGTGTGGTCTTGTGGTGGACACCACCCACGTAGCTCTGCACGACCGTCATGCGGTTGGTGGTGAGCGTGCCTGTCTTGTCGGAGCAAATGGACGTCGCGTTGCCCATTGTCTCGCAGGCATCCAAGTGACGCACCAGGTTGTTATCCTTCATCATTTTCTGTAAATTAAAACACCGAAACTTAATAAAAATCTACAATGTCTCATCACTACAACAACTTTCCAGTAATACTTAAGCAACCAGAACACGCGCAAAGATGCAGAGCAGTAGGTATATGATTTATATACGGACGCAATAATCTTAATTAATACTAATGTTATCTGAAAGTTACCAATGATAAACAGTTTGTTTAACGCTTTTGCTGCAGATAAATTAACCGTGCTTTATGTTATTCGTATCAGAAAGCCTAGCAACGATAGTGAGGAAAAGAGCGTTGGTCAATAGGAGTTTGATGAAAAACAGACGATTGCTGAGCAACAGATGAGCAACAGAAGAGCACCAGATGAGAAACATATGAACAAAAGAAAAGCACGAGAAGAGCACCATATGAACAACTGAAGAGCAACAGAAGAGCAACAGACAAGCAACATATGAACAACAGAGAGCACGAGCAGAGCACCAGACCTTAACAGAGTATGCCAGTGAGAGCGTGACGGCAAGAAGCACGCTGCACCACACAGCCACAGCCACGACCAGCACCGTGACGCCGATGATGAAGTACTGCACGAGATGGTTAGCGTAGTAGCCGCTCCACTCCTTCTTGTCTATAACGAACGTCTGGATGCAGAAGCGCAGCACCAGGATAAGAACCGTCAGGATGGCGATAAGGGAACCTGCGAAAAAATGTAACTCAGTACTCACTGCAGTGAGTGACAGAGAGCGCATTTTCTCATCGACGAAAACGTGAAGTCACGGATGGACAGACAGACGGACGGACATCGCGAGCACAATAGCGCATTTTCCATAAATGAGAAAATGCGCCAAAAATTGACTAGTGCTAAGCAATAAAATATCGGTAACGAGGGCTCATATAAAGGACGAACATTGCAGTCAGTTGTTTGGACAGTTTGCCAAGTAGTTTTATAGGAAAATTTGTCAGCATGTTCGCTAATTGGAATAAACAGATAATAATATCGATATTGAACACTGAAGTGTTTCCGGCGCCAACCCAAAACGGGAGAAGTGAAATTTATCATTTTGTTGAACTAAGTTAACACTTTGTAAATAAACATATTAGAGCATAAGCAGCTTTCACTGAGAATATCATAATTTGAATAATCTTAAGTACGTTAAATAATCTTTTTTTTCCACAAGCAATCCGAAAAAGTCTCAAGTATTATCTCGAAATATTTCCCTTCTCCCTCAATATTATTATTATCTCTTCATTATCTCGATAAGCTCATATTAATGGTACAAAACAAGTTCACATCCTAATTTCACTAACCAGCGTAACCAATTTGTATGGCGAGTTTAGTGAGCTTGAAGATCTTGATTGAAAATCTTCATACTAATTGATCTTCATACTAATTGTATGATCTTCATACTAATACTAGATCTTCATACTAATTGCACTAACCAGTGTAACCGATTTGTATGGCGAGTTTGGTGAGTTTGGCCTGCAGAACACTCTTCTCGCCCATGCCACCACCGCCGCTGCTAGCGCCTTCTCTCTCCTCTGAAGGAGCCTTGCCGTCGTCGCTCTTGTGCTTCATGTCACCGTCGGCGACGCCGGCAGAGTTCGCATGCGAGTTGCCAGTGGCATCGGCGGCAGTAGCGGTAGCCGCGGCACCTGGTGGCATCATCACGATCAGGAAATGTCACCAAAAAAATTAGGATTGTCCTCAAAAAATTTATATAGGTCCTTCACCTCACTGAATGTCCTCAAAAAGATGCAAGGTGAACGCGCTAGAGAAACGTATTTTATTTTTTGCGTTCACTAAATGTCCTCAAAAGAAGCAAAGTTCGTATTGTAAATTAATGCAAAAAATACGAGTATTAACAGAAGGAGTTCAATTATATGAGAACTTATCTTACTTAACGACTCTAGTTTGCGTTCTGTGACCTTTCAAGCTTTTAGTTTGAAAACAATGTAAAAGGTAATTTAAAGTTTAATTTGGATACAACGGAATTAGTTTACATATTCCCCAGGCTAATTAGCTTAAGTAATTCTACAGAATAAATAATAACGTATTGATATCAGAACATTTTATCGCTAGTCCCGTATTTGTGATGATGGAGAACACAAGTAAGTCAATAAAATTAGGAGGGAAAAAATGGAAAACAAAATAGACCAAGTCACTCGTTGAGATGATTTACAAACTTCCTTTGAATCTCACACGCAAGAAGATGCAAGGCTTCAAAGTTTTAAAGTGTGCATCCTAGCCTGGAACCATACAATCAAAAATATTTACGAGGTCATAACTATAAACCAATCAATGACGGCTTTACAAGCTAAACTCACCAATCACAGACGAGAAATCTGCCGCTACTGAGGACGATATGCGCACTTAAGCAACAACGTGCACTTGAGCATTTCTGTGGCAACAATTTCTTGGTCTTACCAAAAAAAGGTGAACTTGCACCGCGATCTCGTCTAGTTATATTACGAGCAGAATGAAATGTAAAACCAGTTTATGGTAGAAGTCAATGTAAATAAAAAAATTTTTCGTCTAGTTATATTACGAGCAGAATGAAATGTAAAACCAGTTTAAGGTAGAAGTTAATGTAAATAAAAAAAATTTTGTGGACAAAGTAGGTGGAAAATAGCTTCCAGCCCAATACGAAGATTATGACAAGTTCATGAAATATTGGTACGGAATAAACATAAATAATGTCAACTGCTTTACAGATCATGACTGCCGAACCAGAGTTTAGTGGCTACAAATTTGCTTCCATTAAATTACACTTGCTGTATGATTTATATTTAATTATAAATAAGTTTATGAATAAACTTATAAAGTGCCGAGGTAATCCCGCAAGCTCCGAGTGCGGGACTTGAGAATATTAAAAGTAAATATCTAAGGCAATAATATTATAAGAAGCTCTAACGACACGAAGCAATGAACAAAGACTACAGCACGGAACATACCACGAACATTCAAAGTCACCGGAAAAAATATATTTACTACCAGAACGACCATTGGAAGTTTAATTAGACGTGTAACTAGGAGACGTTTATGTAAAATATAAACGTAAATGTTGCACATCACGAAATAAATTTAATATATGTACCAGGAATATTTTGACAATTAAAAATGTTGTATAAACTTACGGAATGCAGGAATATAGCCCTGAGACGAACAACTAATTGGCACCAAAAAATACCATTACAATTTGACATGAACATAATACGGCGACCGTAGTTCACGGAACAGAAGAAATAAATGGAGTTAGAGAATACAGTTCAAAATAGAATGGATAAATGAATAACATTGAATAACACCAGAAAGAATAGAATAGAGACACGAGGTATAACAGTAAATTATATCACCTTGATCAGCGGCGGCAGCAGCAGCAGCTTTCTGTTGCTTCTTACGTTGCTTTTTAGCTTCTGCAGCGCCGATTTTTTTTAGCGAGGAAATAATGGCGGCAGCGGACGGGCGGTGGTGATCACCATCATCATTTATGGTGATGGTGGTAGAGGGATTGTGGTGGTGATGGTGGAAGGTTGCAGCACCAGTGGAGGAACAACAGACAGGACACATGCAAAAAAAGACCAAACACTCAAAACAATGAAACTTTAAAAGAGGCTCTACCGAGCTAGTCTAGAGAGCCAAGCAAGAATTTCTTTTACCGCTGCTGCCCTGCACTCAGACAAACGAGTGGGTCATCTTGTTCAAATAGTGACACACTTTCTGCACGCAGCACTCACTGATACGCCCTTTTGCCGGGCCAAACTTGGACAAACCCACACAAAGGCAAAAAGTGCACGGCTATTTGGACAATGTCTCACTCATATCTCTGGGTGTGATAGCGAGGTTGCCCGCGCTCAGTAACTCAAGCCAAAATGTCAAGCCAAGCAATGCTGGAAAATATGCCGTGTTAAGAACTCAATTAAATTACCATCCTTTAATTTATAAGCATTTAATAATGAGCTCTGAGAATATGTCATAGCATTGATAAATACTGTCATCATTAATCCAAATGTTCCTTATTCGTGAAAATTTTACTCATTAAAGAAGATACATTTTCGGGTGCTGCAAGCGGCCAATTTCAAGTGACATGGCATGATCACCAGCATCATGTGGCCACGGACACGCCACATCCAAGACCAAACATCTTTAGCGTGGCTCCCATGAAGCAGTGAACATCGCTGATGTAGGCTAGTGGCAATGACTTCACAGTGGTGAGTGGCAAATGTCTAGTTTGTTTCACTGCAACAGTCGCTTTAAAAAAAGTAATAAAGAGCCAAAAATATTTAATTACTAGCATGAAGCTAAGAAATGAACTAATATTTTAGGAGCTCATATTGTCCAATGAAATTAATTTCTGAACATTGTTTTACGAATTAGTTTTATAAAGCGCAAGCGAGATCACTGCTTCATGTAGCGGCGTAGCCACGCTTGGCGAGGAATATAGGAATATTTTAGTTCACTAAACCCTCAATTCCTGCAGGCATTCAAACAAGTTTAGCGATGAAAAAGGATATTCGAATTGGGTTGGGGGAATATTATATTATTGTAATTAATATCATGGCAAGATAATATATTATTCAGCATAATTTAATCCTGGGGAGACTAGACCGTGCGATAATTTCGTTATTTTCAAATTCAGGGGAAGTTTTAGATAGATTATATTGTAAGAGAACAAACATAAAATACCATGGGGAGAGAACCATAAAATTAGTCACTGGTATAAATATTAGTAAAATATGCTGTAATGGTGATAATGTTGACCATTTATAAACGTACCAACAAACATTGAACTGAAAATATGTTGTGATTCCGATTTTTGTCGGTATGGAGATCCAAGATATTATGCGTCACAAGAAATAAAAATGATCAACTTTTGGTCACAAAATTTGAAAATTACAAGTGTTAGTAAAATGACGGTCGAAAAAAAACACTAAATATAAATAAATTAATTGGAATAGTACTGAAATCATGAATTTCAAACTCAAAACACCACAAAATCTTGGTTTGAGACAACCTAGATTTCATTCGGGCCGGTATTAACTCACGGATGAATAATAACACTTCAATCATTGATTTTAAAAATGATTTAGAATAAACCTTAAAGACACAACACCACATGGAAATGAAATAGAAATATTTGCTTATCGGAATATTATATAAACACTAAGGCGATCAAGACAAGAACTGGGATAATTGGATGAACGAGATAAAAAAACGCTTTGGGAGAAAGATAAGTTAACCCATTGGGGAGGATATGAGATTATTTACAGGGCCAGTGAAGAATCATGCATTAAAGGAGGGTAAAAACAATGTATAGACTTGCATTCAGCATCAAAATCTAGCACTATGACATAGCGCAAAACAATAAAAAGAACAGCATCTTCACTAGCGGATGCACTAGGCTATTTATGAGCACTGGCCGCCCAAGGCGCGCCTATATTTTTAACATTGGTAAGCGTATCGGACGTAGCAGTCCCAGGCCACGCTCGTCTTTAAGTAAGTGCATGGCGGTAATAACTATTTAGTTTCTCGTAATGTTGAGTATTAAGAGTGCGGCTCAGACTAGTCTACGCTAGGTCTTAGAATGCGAATGCCGTGGAGCTTGATATTTAAACGAGATAAAAAGTACTGTAGCGTAGCAATCATAACGTTACCGTTTATATTTCTTTGAGTGGAGTCTTCAGAGAGAAGCGTCACGCGGAGTCTTGGTGTCACACAAAAATCTATTGGCTGCGTTATAATAAAAATTGTAGGGCTGTAGCTCCTTAACTGCATTGCCCTCTTCCAAAAACAATCATTTTTAAGCCCAAAGACCAAAACGTTTTGGTGCAACGTTTTTGTTCGTGTTAAGTAAGGGACTGAAAAAAACGTTTCACACCACAAAAATTTGAGACGAAAGCAATAATATTTGCTCATTATCGATCGACTCTGAAATAATAATATCACTGTCAAACAATTTACTTTGGGAAGGGAATGATGATCTATTTTGCATAAAAATTACGGACGTGATAGGGTATTGCATTCTATTTCTTGGGTATTGGTGAAAGGAATCGAGCTCTGTTTGCTCGGTAACGATTGACCTGGAAGGGTACGGACTCTGACAGGTACAGAGGAGCGGGCAATGCACAAATAATAAGTAAATAATAAAAGATGATGGTAAAGATAGACTCACCCTTCCTCTTCTTCTTAGCCTCTGCAGCCTCCTCATCCACGGCAGCACCGAGCAGAGTGAAGATGATGCCAGCCTGAGAGTTGATGCCTACAGCCGTCACGAGCACCTTGCCGGAGCCTTCCATAACGTGCGTGCCTGCAGTCGTTAGTCTTATTAGTACCTAAATGATAATTTTGATAATCTCAACTTGATAATCATCTTATTTATTCATTAATAATAGTATTCTATACGCACGATAAATGACATGAGTATACAAGCATAACCAAAGCCTGAATTTTCCATGACGTACGTGCCTGCAGTCGTCAATGCAAATGCTGACTGCAAGATCATCACCAACACACGAACACTGAACGCAGATCATATACATCTCATAAAATGCAATTCGTGTTCATTTGCAACTTAAGAGCAGCCTAAGTTCAGTGAGGTTTTGATGCGAGAAAGTTTAGAGAGTATTTTGATTTTGAATTATACTCTGAGAGCGAAAGTAGCAAGAGAGAGACGCACCGGAGAGCAGCATAGGGTCACAAATGAAATAAAGCAAATGGAAGAAAGATGAAGCTTATATATCAGAAATATTAATATTCTAGCACGCAAGAGAAAGACGCACCGGAGAGCAGCATAGGGTCACAAATGAAATANCACTAGCAACGTCAACAAAAATACGGAGATGAAATTTATGAAATGAAATAAAATTTTAAGTCCACGCATTTGAAACACTAGCAACGTCAACAAAATACGGAGATGATATTCCTGAAATGAAATAAAAATTTAAGTCCACGCATTTGAAACACTAGCAACGTATCCAGCAGTAAAGGAACATTTTCATTTGAATAAATAGGCGAAGTAAAGTTCTTAGATCAGTTTGCAAAGATCAGGAGTAGACTTCACTCGGCACGTTTCAACACAAATTTCCGCAGCAAGTCTGTGTAAATTGAAGAACATGCAATAATATACGCTATTGAACTCAGTTCTGTACGTATCACTACTAATGGAACAATTTTTTTACTACGCTACCGGTACCTGGAACGATCCGCTACCGGTAAACCTAGTGAAATATGTCACTAGCAAGACATATTTAACTAATTTAACATACATATGTCACTAAAAGGACGCATCTAACGTCTCATTTGTCACAAATTTCCTGACACGCTGAACACTACCGCACTTATCTGAAACATGTCTTTAACCTAATATGTCACTAGCCTNCACTAGCCTGACTCGTTGTTACACGCACTAGCCTGACTAGTTGTCACATGTCACTAGCCTGACTCGTTGTTACACGCACTAGTCTGACTCGTTAACCCACAACCAGTAACTAACCAAAACATTCACCCACCATCAGAGTCACTCACCTGACAAATGTCACCCACGACGATATCGCCCACGTTGATCTGCTGCACTTCGCCGTTGCGGATGACAGCAAACTTGTGTTCGCCTTCTATCCTGTTTTGCAGGCCGCGGAACTGCCGCTCTTTGGTGTAGTCACTGAAGGCCGTGACCAGCACAACCACCACCACAGACACGTAGATCGCCACGCCTTCTATCCAGCCTGCCTTCTCCTCGCCCGGGTCGTGGTGAACCGTTATATCTGCAATGGTATAACAGAACAGTTATATCTGCAATGGTATAACAGAACAGTTATATCTGCAATTGTATAACAGAACCGTTATATCTGTAATGGTAATACAATAATCAATATAGTGACGTAGCACGTCACGGTCCATCGTCACGCGTGTAATTATGATAATAATATTATAACGTGGTAATAACATGTCATTGTTAATGGTCACTTGGTGGCGTCTGTAATTATGATAATAATATAGAAACAAGTGTAACAATAAACGTCTCGGTGGATGTTAGTCTCGTCTGCAATTAGAGATAGTAATATTATAACGTGGTAAACATGTCATGGTTAATGGTCACGTCGATGAAATTATCGTAGTAACGTAATGACAACACGTCACAGTCTAGTCGTGTGTGCAGTCAACCATGATCAACCGTAAACAAAACCATTTGAAAATCGGAAATCCAGAGAACATTTTGAAGCCGCTCAGAAACAATGGAAATTTTTCATTTGAATGAAATTGACCGTTTTTTTTTTGGAAAATAGGATCAGATTCTCATCGATGATTTGTGTAGTGTTGATATATAAGAAAAGATAATTTATCGCGTGTCGGAGCACCAATGATAGATATGATATGGATATGGAGCACCGATGATAGATCCACAAAAACACAAAACTTAATATACATGACCTTTAATGAAGCTCATGTCCAAAACATAACATGAACATTAATAACGGACGACGATATAATATTGTATATAATTTTACGTGAAACACGTGGAAAGCTTTGTTAATTTTGTTAGGGTTTATTTTTTAATATCTGAATAAAATTAGGTTAATACTAAAATATTGATTTTGTCAAGGCCGTTAGGAAAAGTTATTTAAGGGAATACGGTACAATGTACAGGAGCGAAATGTTGAACACATTGAAAAAATTGCACGAACAATACAGGTGTTATGGGAGGATTTTAACCCGAGTTGTGACTGCCTAGTGCAGAACGCTTCCAGATAAGACAATAAGTGTTAACAAACTCACACAAGTCCCACTGACATAATAGATAAGTGATCCATTTAATAATAGTGCGTGGTTACGAACTAAGTTGTGCATTAGATACAGTGATCATGTTATTCTATCAATAAAAAATATCCGGTAATTCTAATCCTATAGATGGAATTAAAAGCACCAGCAAGTAACACTTCAGCCTAAAACACTGGGGCCATACTTTCAAAATTCACTAAGTGAACGTAAGTACTTACGCTCTATTTTCTTGTCTATGATTGGTGGATTTTCCTTTGAAGGCCGTCAATGATTGGCTGATGAACTTACGACCTCCTAACTTTTTTTGAAAGTATGGCCCCTGGTTCATTAACTCACTAGGTGCCCGGGGAAAATATGTTCATAGATAAGATGAGTGTTCGTTAAGCGAATATTTTGATCTCTAGAGACATTATACACTGGACTATTATTTGTTAGATTTTGCACTAACTAAAAATAATAAACTTTTAATTAGAAGCGTTATTTGCACATCACGAAACAGAGCAAACACACAGAAATTTAAGAGGATCAACGTATCCCTACAACATGAGCAGACGACTAAAGTATTAATATAATATCCTGTGCATACCGCGAAGAGTAAGCAATAGTAATTATATAGAGAATCGTGATGATATAAGATTCGGTAAATTGTAATTTTAGCAACTTTATATACGACAGTTTTATTCGAGGCTATGAATTTATATGCCACTTTATGTTGAACATTACGAGAATGCTCAACATTATGAGAATGTTCAATATTAAAAGAATGCGAGTTTCATTTTTACAAGGAAAAAATTGCAGATTTTCGAAAATTTTCGCAGAAACACAAAATAAAAAATTTTCTGCAGAGCAAAATTCCACCGTCTATACGAAGACCGTTGCGATGTTATGGGACTATTTAATCGATATGGGACTTGGTGCTTAAAATACCGATTAACTTTTCGTTCTTATGTGGGTCAGCCTGACTCATTTTGGCAGAAAAGTTTGGAGAAAGGGCGTGTGAGTGCTGCGTGTGCCGAAGGTGTGTAAATATTAGGACAAGATGACCCATTCATTGTTCTGTATATAACTTATAGCGGGAAACATGATACGTTGGATGATGTGAGCAGCGTGGCATTCCAAGCAATTGGAACCTCTCTCGCAATATATTTATTCACGCCTTCAGACTTGTGAGATAGTAATATTTATAGTAATGTATACAAGTGAAAATATATATATTTTTGGCAATAAATTTATTCACTTCGAAATTTATCACTTATAACCGAAAGATACTTTCACAGTTAAAACGTTAAAATATTTACAATGTCTCTCAATACTGCAGAATACTGGTTATAAACGGTTAAAGAAACCACTTAGCACTAAATTTGAAAAACTGGTTTTCTTACGAAACCTTTGGCTTGACAAACCGAAATCGTTCGATCGGTAACGAACATAAATGTCAACTCCAATGAGGTTATTGATTTATAAGATTCATTGTAAACACCGTACAGCAAGAGAAAGTGCAAAAACAACCACAAGATCGAGTCTAAGTTCTACATAAAGTTAAACATAAAACAGTCCACATAGATCAGGAATAATACACTGCACAGATCTTTAGAATTTCTCATTAGCACTTCTTATTTACGGATCGATTTGGATAATATCCATCATTCGCGTACATTTTAATTTAGCATGAATGAATACATTTTAATAATTTAATTGAGCATGGATGAAATCCTAATCGCTGCAGAATACAGCAGTAAATAATTCAGTCATTATTGAACTTGACTAAATTAATCACAATCTTGACAGACAAATGCCTTCAATTCTAGAGAGTTCCCCAGAAAAAGACAATTCGCTATTTAGCGAGAAATCGCGGCGAAATTTAAAAAAAAAAAAAAAAAAAAAAATTCGCTAAGAGACCAGCTCATCATTATTCTTAATTTACTTTTTAACATTACGAAGCTTCGGCATCCAACTTTGTTCAGATTTGAACTGAACTATAATAATTGAAGTTGTTCAAATTATAGTGCTATTTTGAAAAATGAGTTTTTCCGTAACTCGTATGGCTAGTATACGAGCTACTTCCTACTATGGCCTTCCTACTAAGCTAGAAAAAAGCGCATTATGCAATGTTCAAAAAAACCCGCAATTAAATGAAACTGTATCCTCAAGCCTTCCTAAGTCATTGATTAAACAATGTAGGTACATTAACGACATGCGCAATGCACGTTTAATATTTTTCATTTAGGACGAAGACATTTTAACTCAAATGAATCGTACTTCAATTAATATGTACAGTTGATGTTAGATAACTCATTCGCACTTTAGAGTTTAGAACTACTGAGATCTGAGCAACGACAGCAAACGAACGTTTGAGTGAACGGGAAGAACGTTACACATGATAAATACTTTAGAGAATTTGGAAGAGAAAGAGCGGGTGAGTTGTTAGAGGTGATTATGCCTCACCTTCGTCTGTGGTCCCGGCAGATGGCAATAACAAACAACATCAATCATCAGACAAAGGATATATCGAACTTGTGTGGCTCTTCGTATTCCAACCTTAGAGAATGGCGAGACCGGCGAGCGTTATAACGAGTTAATCGCGCATAACGCTCTTAGTAACGTGAGTAAATCTTCAAGAACAGATCACAACTCTAACGTAAGCAAACCTACTGTTCCCGGAGCTCCACAAAAATCCGTTTCTTTTAGTTGTAAACAGCGAAAATAGATTCATAAAATTATTATATTCGAGCTATTTATTTCGCTAATCTGACGTAAAAAAAAGCTTCTGTCGAGTTCAAAACAAATTTCGAGTCGACTTTATAGCCCACTTGTACAGAGTGAACTCAACGGAAGAAGAAATAGATCAGTAATAGTAGAGTGAACAATGTCTCGACTATAGGGACTGCGAGTGTGGACATAAATGCAAGGACACACCGACGGCCTAAATGAGAGGAACTTATTCCAGGCACACAACGCAAAATTGAATTCTGCGACAAGCCAGCATATACTTCGTGCACCACGGCCATAGTTCAAACCGCAAATTAAGGATGAATTTGAACGCAATTCTTTTTCTCATCAAAACACAGGCCATTTAAGGTTCAGATGATTGATATTATTAGGACGGAAGTACGCAACAATGCTGTCACCGGTATTCTGCATAAACGTATATAAGGAATATATATTCCTGGAGACGACAAGACGAAGGAATTTTACACGCATTACACAAGTGCATTGTCATAAAATTAAGCTCAATGCGAGTTAATTTGATTAACTACAGCCCCAACCCCAAGATGAGACGTTCGCTGCAACGACATCTGTAAACAAACAAAACGGAAGCAGCCAAGTTAATTGAGATTAAGAAGTAAGTTAGAAAAGAATTGAGATTAGGAAGCAAGTTACAGGTTAATTCTATGTACAAACCTGCATCATCGCTTTCTGGGGGCTTATAGAATGATAATCCTAATGAGATGAGAGCAGCGACTTGCAGAATGATGAGGGTAGCGTCTTGTAGCGCCTCCCACACTAACATAAGGAAGGTTTTCGCAGCCTTGGGCGGGATCACGTTAGAACCAAATACTTCGCGACGATGTTGAATATCAGCGGAGTCACCGCTCAAGCCTGCACAACATGTCATGCGTTAGGAAAATGCATGGCTTTATGTTTAGGATGAAACCATAACAACAATCATCAAGTCAGCGATAAATTATCAAGCAAGAAATACAATCGTCTGATGAATGGTGCATCAATGATATACGTTAGTTTGAATGTTTTAAGTGAAAAAAATCCGTTCATAGAACTTCGAATTAATATCAATACTGTAAGCATCATATATTAATGAATTTATTCTCTGGTCTTCAATCTAACTTGTTTCAACGGAAAAATTCTGCCATGCAATATTGATCAACGAATAAATATGCATATTGATGCGATGTAAGCACGGCGCGAGGCATGTCACCGGCCAAAGACGAATAACTTCACTATTAATGTTGTTGAAGTATTGAAGAAACCTTATTTCCTGCACTGCTTAAAGCGAGACCATCCATATAGCGTAGGCAAACAAAAGAGTTCTTTCAAAGACATAAAATAACATAATTGTTCAAGTGATGCAATGGGATGATGTTGAGCAAGACTGACCACAGCCTAACAAAACAATGTTATATGATAATGTTGTACTAGTCTCACCTCTCTGTGGGTTCGAGTGTAATTTCCTACATATTTCAGCGCAGCCGCCATATTCCTTGACCATTTCTACGGCAGTGGGCCCTCTCTCTTCCATGAGCTCTCTGAGCTGCTTGAGAGAGAGCTCGTAGAGAGCTGGTCTGCCGTCTATCGTCGCCATTATCGAGATAGTGTCAACTCTTCTTCTTCTTCTTCTACTTCTTCACGCTCCTTCTCCTTCACCTCTTCCTGTAAATAATTAAAACAACCAGTCAAATAAATGAAAATATTTAAATTATTATCTTAGTGTCGCATCGTGGCAAATGTATTTTCCTGTGATAGACACTAATTTGCAAGGAATGAATTCATATCAATACAGCATGATTTAGCCCCATCTTTTTTCTACGCTTTCATTGCCTCTTGAACTTAAATCCCTGGACGTAATTTAATCATCACTACTTGTATCATTCGTTCTTCACAAAGAATATGAAGCAAAGCCACCGCCCAGCAAATTCATCATATCTTAACCGAAGAAGTCCAGCCCCATCATCAGCTCAGGAAAATATTGTACTTGTATTACCTATATTTTTGAGCTGATGATGCAGCTATAGCCTCCGGCACGATTTGGCTAGCGGAATATATAATGTATTTACTAACGTTTCTTTTAATTTTGATTAATTATAAGCAGGACCGGTCTTTCATAAAGGAATTCATTGTGCGCACATAAATGAGTTACGCACGAAACAACAAAGATAACGGCCCTCACACAGAATTAAAAAAAAACTATACAAAAATTAATTGCCCAATGGGCCCATGGCTGAAACCTAATTGTTCAACCCTAAAGGGCCCATGGTTGAAACCTAAAAACCCCACTTGTCCGTAATTCTGCCCTTCAAACACCTGTGTAGCCATCATGAATGACACACAACAGGGCTCCCGCAATACAATTCATTCAAGACATTCATCATGTATGGCGCCCCAGGACTCACGCTGTACGGCGCCCCCGCGCGTCGCCGCCGGAGCTACCGACGCCTGCCCGACCGCCGCTCGCTGGGGGAGCTCGCCTGCAGCACGCAACATCCCATTAGCGCGGTGCCATTTATACCATTAGCGCGATGACATTATTGCCATTAGCGCGGTGCCATTATTGCCATTATAGCGTGCTGACATTGCCATTAATGGGGCGCGGTGCCACTAGCGAGGCGCGGTGCCACTAGCGGGGCGCGGTGCCACTAGCGGGGCGCGGTGCCACTAGCGGGGCGCGGTGCCACTAGCACCATATGCCATTAGCCATTAGCAGAGGGTCATGCCATATGCCATTAGCCATATGCTCAGCGACAAGCCATCACAGCCGGAGTGGGCGCGGGGATGTACAGCGACGAAGGAACTTCTCGATAGCAAGAAATAAATGCAACGTAAATATTCAGTTTACTAGCTACTCAACAGGCATCATCGAACGTCAAATATAAGCGTACTATTGACTTTTCTCACTACAGCCTTAACCAATTTCCTGGTGCGCAGCATGCGGATAACAAGCGTACAGCTCGCTCGCTGTGCTCACGCACGAAGTTGTGTCACGACGCGAGTATAAAAAGTTATACTAAAAATAAAAAGTTATACGCTAGTATAAAAAACTCGCACAGGAATATTATTTATTATTAGCGCCGAGGCAGATTTACTGGCTTCTGTTCATCCACCGCCATCACAACTTAATTTCAAGAGCCCCATTACGTGGAGACTTGAATTGCTTAACGTGCGTCAGGGCCACAGAAATTCAACTCTCACTACAATATTGGAATGTTTCATCCAGTTGACAGAGTTAATGATTCGTCAGTGGCACAATAAATAATTCAAAAGGACATGATGCAAAGGTTCTTTCATAATTGAAGCTCAAAAGACCACTATTAAAGATCGTATTGAGGAATGAATTTTAAACTAAGTGAATTCCAGTCTTATAATCTCTAAGAAACCTCCTTCCTCGAGCACATCCCACGGTCAAAACTATCAGGGATATTAGCGAGTTTCGTTCAATGTATTGATCAATAGTCTAGGCGCTTAGAATCCCCAATGACAAATTATTAAATTATTATTATTAAATTAAGTCTAATTTAAAATGCAGATCACATGATTAGAACTAGCATGGAGTTTCCTTAACTGAGCCTCCACGTTCATAAATAAATGTTCCGACAGACATTAATATGACGGCTAAATTTAGAGATTCATTTTGAACAAATGTGCTCTTGCCCAAGATGGCGCTAGAACCAAAATTAGTTTTTGGTTTTCAGTGAACTAGCTCATAAAAATCAGTTTAACGGATAATGTTAAATTGACCAGGGTAACTGCAAATAATTGAAATTTTCACATATCGCGAAATGTCAACTACGTGAGAAGACCATCGCGTCACGGGAGTATAGCGCTGAGAGAAAGCAGCGTTCATTTGTTCTAAACTCTTCATTTTTGACTCAAAACACAAGACACACCAAAGTCGAAAATGAAGAATGAGCGGCAAGTGGAATTATTGCATTATGATTATAGATGAAATAAAAACCTATACAGCAGTAAACATTACACTACTCACAAGCTTGTGTTGAGAACATTCAGAACCTTACACCAGCAACCGTAGCACTGGTAGCAAAACTGCAAGTGAAAACAGCTTCCAGCTTCCTTTGTTTTCTGCTCTTCTGATAAAGAAGAGGTCATTAGTGCAACAGAACAAATCCGATTATGTTTACTTGCCGGTTTAAATAGACAGTCGAATATTTCGTTCATGCGATATGTTAGAGAAAGAATTCTTATAACGAATTTTAAACTTTATGAACTCTAACTGAGATGTGTTGAAACTGCGATGTTTGTTTTCCAAGTGCAGGCTGGTGAGCATCCGTTTCTACGTATAACGGATGTTGTGTTCTGCAATAACATCCTGTATGCTGCCCCTAATCACCGTTCATACCAAGTTCGCGGCTAATGACTTCAAATTAGAGTAAAAAGAATTACTTTTCGACTCAACACTTCAAACACTTCAAGTTTTAGTTAAACATAGAGCACATTTATTGTATATAAGGTACAGCAGGGTGCAAATTTATGAAGAATAATTATGATATTGTATATCTTATAATTACTTATATCATTATTTAATAAATGTCAGTGACGCCACCACAGTATAATTATATAGTTGTATATCAATACGGATTACTGCACTTAACCCTCATTGCTACTTAATGAATGAGCAGAGGTCGCTTGCTACTTAATGAGCTGAGGTCGCTTGCTACTTAATGAGCAGAGGTCGCTTGCTACTTAATGAGCAGAGGTCGCGTCCAACACAGAATGAATTCACCGTGCCCTTCATCTCAAATGTTAATATTAATAAGTATACGAATGGAATTTAATACACGTAGCAGTTTATCATAAAAACCTATTTCATAACATCCTACCTAATGAGAACTTAGAAGTTTCAACAGGCATAGCAAGTAACAATTAAACTATTGACAATCAAAACTTTTGAGAGAAATTTGGATAGCATAATAGACAGATTGTATGTACGTCATAAATCCTGAGAACAAATCAATGAATTCAATAATGTCCATATCATTTAAATTCAATATGATGATTTTTGTAACCACCACATGTAGCTATACAATAATCAATAATCTATATTAACAAAACAATTATTGCACGGCATGTGAAAATAACATGAACGGCATGTGAAAATAACATGAAAATTACGGATAAATCTACTATACTCACTCTCGTCATGCAGTTGCGTATATACTCACCCTCACACCAGGTGTTATCGCTCATACATGTATCCTGGTACCGTGCTCTGCAACAACACAAAATCAAGATTACAATTAACCATGGCTGTACGTTAGGGTTCCACTAGTTAATTCATCAGCTCCATTGCAACTTTTAAAAGAAAATTAAAAAATTTACAAAAAAAACACAAAATTATAATTAAATAGAACCATGTCAGCACGGTAGGTTTCCTCGCAACATTTGAACAAATTTTAGTCTCGTACTTTTGAAAAAACTGTTATTATTGGGACTACTGCAGAGGAGTTTTCCACATTAGTTATGAGGCGAGAACCGTACTTCAGCAAAATATAATCGTGACACAATTACGGCAGGAGACCTGTAAATAATCGGGTAATGGAAATACGACAATTTCATTTTAGTGTGTCGTGATACACTAACGTGATGAAACACGCAACACGTCATTTCGAAGACACTCAGACAACAAGCTATGTTGATGGCACTCAGCATGCGAACATGCCATGGTATACGGCTATCTACGTCGGTGCTATAATGGTAAGGCGGCGTTGAAAAGTCGAAGTCATTTAAAAGGCAAAAATTTAAAGAAAACCGTCGGAGCGCACTACGCAGCAATGAATAATTTTTGCATGGTAATTAGCAACACCACAACAGCCGTAATGTCGAAGCAGTTCATATTATATGTATTACAATTATTATAGAATAATTAATCACCCTGTTTAGTTCAACTCTAAGCTCCCATAATCGTTTTATTATTGGAGAAGGGACACTGTTTAGCGGAAATCCGGCGCACTGGTCCCAGGTACAACCTCAAATAATCAAGCCAGTTATACGAGCTTAGAGCAAATATGGACGAAATAGAAACGTCGCTATTTCTACCAAAGAAATGACACTATTCGTTTTCTCGTCATGAAAATAAGATGAAAAACATTTGCTGCTTAGAGATCTTAAAATTTCCCACATTATAAAAAAGCGCTCACTTCGCACTTTCCCTCCGCTCTTAAAAAAAGCGATTTCATGCGCACATCGATCGCAGTTTCGAGTGGTATGTTGAACGCCACGGCGGGTGTGGGACATGAGTTTTTTTTTGTCAGGCACCAGAACTGCGTCGGTGTAAGTGGGCGTCCTGAGTGCTGTTGAGTAACAGGCCTGGATAAGCCTAACAAGTTATGGCCGAGGATTAAAAACGTTAGTCATATGCCAGTTTTGAGGCAGTTCAAAATGCATGCGGATCAACTTCCAGCGATTCTTTAGCGATCAAATCGAGTACACCAATTAAAAGCAAGTGGAAAACTAACATTAGAACGTGCTCTAATAACTGACATCTTTTTCGAATTCTATTCAGTTACATACCATAACATAAATTACACGAGTAATCGACATCGCGACGAATGGGAAATATTCTAAGTGTGTATACGATGTATAAATCAATAAACAATCTAAAATATCCTATGATTATTGAAGATAATGAGCAGAAATTTTAAATTAAAAGAAATGCCCCAACAGATGACAGTTACTATAGGCAAGCAGTTACCCGTAAATGTTTTAAGAAGAATACCAGTATTGAATTTATTGATATTATATTGTTGCATTGTAAACCATCTAAGGGGGTTGTAATAAACAGGAGGTTAGGGAAGCAATACGATTTCTAGTAATTTTCAGCCGATGCAACAAACTCGTGTTCATGGAGACACATCTCTGAAGAGTATTAAGCCACGAAGTTTCAAGCCATCACGACATAACAGATACAAATACATCGCTCAGGGACGCCTGGCAAAATTCATCATAGACGAGAAATAATAATTCTGCCATTTAAAATCGAGAATATTTTGAATTCCCAGCAAATTTTTCGCCTGTGCACACGTGCGAGAAAAAATGGTAACGCAAACGACGCTTTGTGACGCGCAGAGCGCCGAGTTGCGGCGATGTATTAGCCCGTTGAATTTAAATATTCGTTGAATTTATAAAAAAAATCGTCGAATTTTTAATAGCTATCTAGGTTACATGTTGCAAGACGGCGCGAAGACTCTCGCAACTTGCGGCCGTGGAGCGAAACTGATGGCAGCAGCACGTAGCTTGCATTGCTGCCGGCCGATTTATGGTGCAGATTTTTTCACCGAGCTACAACGAGATTTATTATACGAGCTAAATCATTCGTACGTAGATTCATGGATGGGAGACATGCATCGAGATTGATGGCTTCATTATATGCTGCACCGAAATGACGCGAGCAACACTCACCATAGATTAATGTCATGATTCGCAATGATAGCTGATGTTGAGTGAATACAAATTCATGAGTAGCCCAGCTTTCAAGATTATTAAAACGTTACAACTCCATTGAAATGATCCGAGCTAAAACGAACCCAACGCTACAGGACAGTACAGGTTCATTCATAACCATAGAGTAAAAGCATGAAACGTTGTTTTTCATAAAACATTGGTTTGATAGAATCCAACTCACCATTGTACGAAAGTAAAGAACTGAGCTGAAAATTACTATAATTACGAGCAAATCACAGATGTGCGGGTTGTTACGCAATTTTAGATTCCAACAAGATTTCGTCTCTTCTTTAACTCAACTGTAAACGTTTACACAATATTAAGCTTAAACCAAAGCGTTAACAAAGTATTATAATATTTGCATTGTTTTAGCAACTTAAAAGCGTTGTGATTTCCGGTGTGTAAACCAACTTAAACATATACTGAGTCTCATTCAAATTTACAGGAAACCGTCCATTGCAATCTATAACTAAACACTGACGCTTATACCATATGACACGCATCTCGTTATGTTAACAAACAGTGATAAAGTGACTCTCACTCTCATATACAAAAGAATCGCACGCTGAATTCCAACAGTAGCCAAACAAAGACACTGACATAAACCAAACTACATAAACAAACAATAAATAAATAGTCCTTGGATAATCACGCACTTAATCTAAAATGTACTGAAACAAAGACACTGACACACAGCATCATAACGCCAACATATGGACGCTATATCGCGCACGAGACGTTATACAACACAGTCTTGCTGACACTCGGTCCGTCACTGAGAGACAGCGCATGGTAAGCTGGCATCCGCAGAGTGCAGGAAGTGACGTCTTGTGTACGTCATCATTGACATCCATGTGACGGAGGTATACGTGTGTCACGAGCCTTCCAAGAAGTCTCAGCTATCAAATGGTATTCAAGTCACTTACAGTCATACGTACGAAGCATTTATGCCTGTATGACGTGAAATAATTAATTAACTAAGTAATACACACACGTAATATGAAGGTTCACGAATAACAACGTAGATATTGTTCAAGTCACTACAGTCAAGCGCACGAAGCATTTAGTTATGCCTGTATGACGTGAAATAATCTTATTAACTAAGTAATTCACACACGTAATATAAAGGTTCATGAATAACAACGTAGATATTGGGCACTCACAGGAATACAGTTGTCAAACAAACCATATCTGTTGACTCAAACATGAGATCATGTATGGAAGTTGGGTGAGGTGAGTTCAGTCAGTTTCTAAAATAGCTTAATATTAAGGAAGCATCGAACCTAAATTCGAAGGAAATGACTCCTCATACAGACGTTGAATATTTAAACCATTGAACAGGAAGGAACCAGAATAGCTATTAACCGCTAAACAATCGGAAGTGTAATAAGAAAAAGTACACTATACCTGTTAAGGGAAATCAGTGTCACACTTTTCAATGCAATATTGCACCTGAATACTCAGGACATAATTTGTAATTATTATTAGACTATGACGAACATTTGCCAAACCTAGCTTTGGCATTGCACGGCTTGCGTAGGTTACCCAGAAATGAACGTTGATCAATAAACCTCTTCAAAATTGAATAAATCCATAGCTGCCGAACAGAGGCGACATTAAAGGCATCGCAAACTTTCTCCTAAGAATTTTTATTGTGTCGATATCGAGACTTTTCTGAACGTTATTCTTGAGGCTCCGGCAGCTAGGGTGTCAGTGACCGACGACATGACTGGCAGCGCCAGAAGGCTGAAGAAATTGCCAGACTAGCACACAACTTTAGCGCAATAGCGGAGCCGGAAAAAGTAGAGGAAACTCCTGTCAAATTTCAACAGCCTAGAGCACTTAATTTTTATGCCCCGAAAGCAAAATACACGTCTCATTCGCAAATCAGTTATCCAAGGTAGAATGCTAATGAAGCAACAATAATAATCAGTGAGTTTATAATAAAAGCATATTTAAAGCATAATTTAGTAATGAGTAAAATGTATTGAGTTTAAAAGTAAAGTATGAGAATTGAGAGAAAATAACCTCGGTGTGAGCCTTGAAATAAAACATGAAACGGCGAAAAAAGAAAAACCACAGCACGGCTACAATTTTGGCTAAAAGTGCACAAGAAAGCGCAGCTATGCGAGAAATATTGACGGCCCGGTAAAAATCTTCAATAATTTAGAAAAAAAAATTGAATTTAAAAAAGGCCATTAGTAGACAGACGAGAGAGGCGGCACATTATGCCGTCATTCAGTGATGCTTAACTCGCGAGTCATGGTGAAGAAAAAACAGTCATTGCGACACCTGTCGAGACGCTTATCATTTATCAGACCGCTCTTAATTAGTATTTTACTGAGGTTGATACAACCTTTACTATGGTTGATAGAAGTACAACTAGTCGAGGAGATTATCATATAGAGCAGACAGCCCTCAATTATTATTTATATCGCTTAAATATTTCTAAACAGAAAGTAGGTACATCATTAAGAAGAACAAGCCATTAAATAATGTTTTGAGTGGCTTACATTTTTCTTAACAGAAGTATATCACTTTATTAGTATTTCGGATCACTTAACATTTTCTCGACAGAAGGACATCATATCGAAGGGGAAATTTCTAACATAATTTTAAGTAGCTCCAGGTTTTGATATTATTGCGTCACTGGGGCCATACTTTCAAAACTCGCTAAGTGAACGTAAGTACTTACGTTCTATATTCTTGTCTATGATTGGTGGATTTTGCTTGGAAGGCCGTCAATGATTGGCTCATGAACTTGCGCTCTCTTAACCTTTTTGAAAGTATAGGCCCTGGACAACAAACCTCAAATACCCACGCACTCACGGCTTCAAATAGCACTAACTCGATCACAGTGAAATGTACAGGCTGATAGAGCCAAAAGCTCGGCGCAATTTCCCGACAATAAAACTGCAGAGCGAACAGTACAGTACCTCGATACTCTTGAACTAACTGCCCATTAATTAACATTCATAAATATAACTATATATGGAGAGGGAGCTTCGAGACATATGAGACACGGGAGCAGTTTAATTCTGTTTTAATATCGCTGGACAGTTATTACCTCAAATATTTTCCAGCAGTATATGCACATTGGCATTGAGTTCCTCATGCTACAATAGACTATAAAAAGACTGTAATGCGAGCATATGTTGCTTACTTTGAATTGTTTATAAGTTTACAGTCGTCAAGAAAAATGCAATAATTCGCGCACACAAATGGCAACTCGATAAAAATTACCACATGGAAATGGTGCTGCAATAATATGTGCAAGCCCAGTTAACCCCGACTCACTTTAACCTCAAATTAACATGACAATAACAATTCAACTTCAAATAACATTTCGATGTACTTTAAACAGAATGTTTTCGGAAGTTTCCATACATTTTCATATGTACTGCACAAACACGACGCGCGTTATAAATGGACAACATTTTACCCCTGAAAATAAAATCATCAATAAATAGAGGGCGCACATTCTAATGCCGTTTAAGATTGGCGGTAGCAATAGAGATAAATTTTTTGAATATAATTATTCAAATGATTGCAAGGGATCATAGCTACAAGTTGGCTTAATTATTGTCAGACTGCATACTTAAACTCCATTATAATGATACCGAGCATAGGTACAGTTGTACCTATGCTCATTGTCAGACTGCATAATTTAAGTCCATTATAATGATACCGAGCATAGGTACAGTTGTACCTATGCTCATTGTCAGACTGCATAATTAAACTCCATTATAATGATACCGAGTTAAGGTACAGTTGTACCTATGCTCATTGTCAGACTGCATAATTAAACTCTATCATAATGACACTGAGTATAGGTACACTTGTACCTATATGCAATGCGACAAGGCTAAAGTAAGCCTGACACATGTATTAGTTGTAGCGTCACTGGCACAGCTTTACGCAGCACCAGCGCTATGCGAGTGCGTGTACAGGGGTCGCTTAGAATTTATTGTCGGCGTCTGTGGTCTCAATAATGATCTTATTAGTAACTAAATTGCGAAACTGCGTGTAGCATTTCATGAAGAAATTTGTTTTCCAATTCATTTAAATTGTTTGAAAAGATGTTATCCTGGAAAATTTGTTGTTATGTAACCTTAGTTTAACGAAAATATCATTCAATTATTTAAAAAGATTAAGATAAAAAAATGCAAATATAAGAAAAAAATAGTTAAAGTCAGCAATTGTAGGAAAATTTATCTGAAAAACACGTTGAAACCCTTATTTATCTGGAAGTGGAAAAGATTTCAAAATAGATATTTGCTGATATTTTACCAAGAAAAAAAAGTGAGAAACTTTGCATAATCGTTAGTAAATTACCATGACGATGAAAATTTACGTTACGTTACGTACCGTCAAATAATCTTCAGAAGAGTATTGCTATGAAGACGAAGTAATGGACCCAATAAAGATTACCTGGCGACGAGCGCGGTTGCCCGAAAAAATCAAATAGCATCTAAATCTGTCAGGTTAAATGTAGGGACAACAGCTGCTTTGGCTGCAGTTAACGAGGAGCAACAGCTGCATTCGCTGCAGCAGCAGGTAGTGACTGGCAGCAACAGCTGCATTCGCTGCAGCTAAAGGGCAGCAACAGCTCAGCTGCATTCGCTACAGCTGCAGGTAGGTGGCTGGCAGCAACAGCTGCATTCAGCTGCAGCTGCAGGCGACTGACTGGCAGCAACAGCTGCATTCACTGCAGCTGCAGGCGGCTGACTGGCAGCAACAGCTGCATTCAGCTGCAGCTGCAGGCGACTGACTGGCAGCAACAGCTGCATTCGCTGCAGCTGCAGGCGGCTGACTGGCAGCAACAGCTGCATTCGCTGCAGCTGCAGGCGGCTAACTGGCAGCAACAGCTGCATTCAGCTGCCACTGAGGCACTAAATGCTCCACACAACACACGTGCACACGTGTGGCTGATACGTCATCTAAACTGTCACCCGGCATTCGATTATCTCGCGGTTATCCACTTTGGCAAACTCATTTTAACTTACCGTTAGTTTAATGATCAAGGGAAATGAATGGCAAGACGAAATTAATGACGTAGATAAGCGCTATTAATCTGAAATAATAACATTTGTGGGTTTAACATAGCTTGATTTATGGAATACGTGCAATAAATGAAACTGCTTGAATAACGGTTCAAAAGATTGTAAATTGGAGACCTAATGAATTAATAAACTATCCACGGACGATCAGTTTGTCTAAGGATAGTTGACTAGAACGATCAATTTCAAGCCCCAAATAGAAAGTCCTAAACATGGTAAGCTGTAGCAAGGTTCATAAAAAAGACCATTGTGTAGGTTAAAAAAAATCGTGCATGTGAATAAATGAATTAATGGCGATCGTAAAGGCTATAAATGGCGAGAAAAAAGAGCGGGCGTTTTGAGAGCGGCTCAGCGAAAAGTCTTATGACTCAAGATCGTGAATTAGAGATCAAAAGAAGCTCATCCTTGAGAGGGGAGAGAGAGAGAAGACGCCTCCTCCCCTCGTGCGCCCTCGCGACAGCTGCTGGCTTCTGGCCAGAGTGTCACTTACCGCTGCTGCTGCTGCTGTTGTGCCGCCAACAGCAACGCTATACACAACACTTAAAAGCTCCCTTCGTCTTCGAGGATATAAGAATGCTTAGACAATGCGTTACTGCTGCGACATAAGTACAAGTAACGTCCGGAGCACACGTGACAGCGCAAGTATACGTAACGACCCAAGTACACGTAGCGGCCTAAGTACACGTACCGACCCAAGAACAGGTAGCGGCCTAAGTACACGTAACGACCCAAGCACAGGTAGCGGCCAATTTCTCGTCTGTGATTGGCGGGTCTAGCTTGAAAAGCTGTCAGTTACTGGCCGACGGAGATATGCACTAAGACAAATTATTTTTGAACGTAAAGAGTCATAGCAATGCGAGCGGTCGAGTTGTGAGCTGGAAGATGTTGAGTTGTCTCACGAATAGTGAAGTAGGGTGAAAAAGTTCTAGTTTACGGAAAGGCAGGAAAGAAGAGGTCAAACTGGGCGATTAAGAGACAGGAGAAAAAGGTGTAATTAGAAGATTTCATTATTAAACTGCCAGGTGAAGAGTAGTGCAATCAAGATGAAGAGCAATTAAAGAATGGGGCGATCAAGGCAATAGAGGGAAACGGAGTCAAAAACTACGATTAAAAAAAAAGATAATGGTATAGGGACGATGCGACGAGGTTTGTACTGATGCCTCGTCAGGGAAGGATGCCCTCGGCGCGACGTATCGGTACACACGAGCTCATCGATTGGCACACCACGCGCAACGAGGGACAGGGGGCTGAATGAGGGGAACGGAGGGCTGAACGAGGGGAAAGGAGGGCTGAATGAGGGGAAGCTGACATTTGTACCATTAGCGTGCTGACATTTGTACCATTAGCGAGCTGACATTACTCATTAATGGAGCGCGGTGCCATTACCATTAGCGAGGTACGATGTCATTAGTCAATGGAGAAGCGTTGTTCAATTACCAGTTAGATTAGACAAATTTCAAAGGTTTAAGACAGTATAATTCAGGTCAGCTTCATGGAGTTACCCCCTAGCTTGATCAGCAGGCTGCCATTAGCCATTGGTAGAGGGTCTCCCATATGCCATTAGCCATTAGCAGAGGGTCATCCCATATGCCATTAGCCATTAGCAGAGGGTCATCCCATATGCCATTAGCCATTAGTAGAGGGTCATCCCATATGCCATTAGCCATTGGCAGAGGGTCATACCATATGCCATTAGCCATTAGCAGAGGGTCATGCCATATGCCATTAGCCATATGCTCAGCGACAAGCCATCACAGCCGGAGTGGGAGCGGGGATGTACAGCGACGAAGGAACTTCTCGATAGCAAGAAATAAATGCAACGTAAATATTCAGTTTACGAGCTACTCAACAGGCATCATCGAACGTCAAATAAAAGCGTACTATTGACTTTTCTCACTACAGCCTTAACCAATTTCCTGGTGCGCAGCATGCGGATAACAAGCGTACAGCTCGCTCGCTGTGCTCACGCACGAAGTTGTGTCACGACGCGAGTATAAAAAGTTATACTAAAAATAAAAAGTTATACGCTAGTATAAAAAACTCGCACAGGAATATTATTTATTATTAGCGCCGAGGCAGATTTACTGGCTTCTGTTCATCCACCGCCATCACAACTTAATTTCAAGAGCCCCATTACGTGGAGACTTGCATTGTTTTACGTGCGTCAGGGCCACCGAAATTCAACTCTCACTACAATATTGGAATGTTTCATCCAGTTGACAGAGTTAATGATTCGTCAGTGGCACAATAAATAATTCAAAAGGACATNGTGTTGAAACTGCGATGTTTGTTTTCCAAGTGCAGGCTGGTCAGCATCCGTTACTACGTGTAACGGATGTTGTGTGCTGCAATAACATCCTGTTTTCTGCCCCTAATCACCGTTCATACCAAGTTCGCGGCTAATGACTTCAAATTAGAGTAAAAAGAATTACTTTTCGACTCAACACTTCATACACTTCAAGTTTTAGTTAAACATAGAGCACATTTATTGTATATAAGGTACAGCAGGGTGCAAATTTATGAAGAATAATTATGATATTGTATACCTTATAATTACCTATATCATTATTTAATAAATGTCAGTGACGCCACCACAGTATTATTATATAGTTGTATATCAATACGGATTACTGCACTTAACCCTCGACCGCCGTATGTCTCTCTCCGGGAACATAACTTTAAAGTTAACCCTCTACCGCCGTATGTCACTCTAATTCCGGTTACTAATTTTATTATATATTAGTAATAGTATTATAATTTATAATAATAATATTAGTAATATTATTATTTTACTAATATTCTTCCGGTTACTCATGTCAGGCGGTAGAGGGCATTGGTACTAAATTTCTTCCAAACAATTAAACAGATTTGAACGAAATTTTGAAAACACAAACCTAACCTCCTAACGCTGATGTTTAGCTCGTGACAATTTTGTTAGAGTTTGCCTTCACGCAGCGCTGCTCCGGCACTCATACGACGATGTTATCTTACAAGGTCGGAAAATGTTGATGTGTATATATACATGCCCTCATCACATAGCTGCATGTTAGCATAACATTCTCTAATGCGCATTTTGTTGTCTTCGATGTGATTACTTTTTTCATATTTTAATATGTTCGTCTTCCTGTATTGATTTAAATTACTTATTTAGATTATTTCTTCATATTTTTAACATGTTCGTTGTCCTGCATTTGATTTAGGTTTCATATTTATATTACTTTATCATATTTTCATATGTTCGTCGTCTTGTGCTGATTAGATTACTTATTTAGAATACTTCTTCATATTTTCAGTTTGTTTATGATAAAAAATAAACCCCATTATCTTTCAGCGTTTGCTCAGGTAGGTATAAGTTCATCCACCAAATTTCAGGTCAGTAGCAAAAACGTTCATAGAAACCATACATTTTCATTCGGTCTAAATTCACGCACATATCACATAAGCTAAATCAAAAGGTGCTTAAATGTGATTCAATAAAATTACGTCTAACATTAAAAAACATTCAACCGTTATATGACATTACATGAAACAATATGAATAGTGAATAACATTATCAAATGTTGACATAACTGCAGCTGCCTGACGTAAACAAGTGCAGGATTACAAGTGCAGGATTACAAGTGCAGGATTACAAGAGCAGGATTACAAGTGCAGGATTACAAGTGCAGGATTACAAGTGCAGGATTACAAGTGCAGGANATTCTATTAATTAGATTGAATCATTTATATCGCCATTGCATGATATAATACTTCTTAAGATTGGCCCATTTGATTAGGAATAAATATTTAAATACATCAATAAACATTACTAATCGCATGTTGTGACTAATCTCTGATAAGACCGATCTGGGCCAATATTGCTTCCTTGCTTAATTACACTATGACCAAATCAGACTGGAATACCTTTTAATTGCATCAAAAATTTGAGTCAATTTGATATAATTTCATTGTGTCATTCAATATATAATTTTTGCATTCATAAATGCGTATTGCCTTAATCCTGTCTCTTATACACATCTAGATGTGTATAAGAGACAAATATAGAACGTGTGGAAAGAATTTGCACTTGCTCGGCGTTTTATGAACCAAGATTCGCGAATTTTGTCTCCAATGACCTTTTACCGAATCGAGCTTTAACTTTCCACGTCCGATCTAACTTTGTGCTTTACTTGACCACCGTTTTTTAATTCTTCAGAATTTACGGGTGGAACAGACGCGTGAGCGAGCTGCGGCTCCGTTGCCCCTTCACCTACGTTGAAGAGGGGCCGCTACTTAATTTCATTTCACTCAGGCAGTTTAGAGCCATTTATTGAAACTGATGGCAATATCCGTCATCTTGTGGTTTTTCAGTAAATCAAAGATTGCTTCAGCCGTGGTTTCAATCATACTTTGCTTGCCTTCGAATTTATTTACCAAGTGCTCGTTCATCAAAGTTTTTGTTCACGTAGCGGCCTAGTTACACGTAGCAGCTTTCTGCTAAAAATGCTAAATAATTCAGCATTAAATCATATTATCCGTTCAAAACCAACACAAGATACCATTTGTTCAGTGGCTCGATGAAATTTACGGCGAAAATGGAGTCGGGAAACATAAAGTTTTTCCACTTGGTCGAGCGGGCAAGATTTAATTCTCCCATAAATCTTTACAGTGCCCAGTGGTTACAGTTCAGAGTACCAAGATTGGCGCAGAGAGGCGCGGGTTCGATCCCAGCTCTGTGCGCCAGTTTCTGGTCAGAATCGGCGAGGAGGCCGGGCGGTTAAGCATAGCAGAATTGTAGCACTGAGTTGCGAGTTCGAGACCGCAACAAGCTGTGAATATTATGCGATGCTTAGAATTGGCGACAGGCCTACGGCCTAATAAACGCTGAAACCGCTATTATATATTATTAGTATAAACGTCGTAAGCGTCTCTCAGCTCTTTCGTAGATGCTGACCTCGGAAAATAAAAAAGTTGTAGCTCAGCTTTCCTTTTTTCACTTGCAATCTATCCTGTTTATGAGGTTTGATCAGTTTGTATTACGGAAATATTTGTCACAGATATGCAATATTGCCGTCTGAAAAACCGCTCGACAACAGTCCCGTACCGTTTTTCAGTACAATGTTGGATACGCAACAAGCCAACTCGGCATTTTTTGAACAGCGTCCGAATACACAAATTCCCGTGATGTGATACTTGTGGAATCTTGTTAAACAATCGTGAGTGTTACGGTTTCTTGGACTCATTTTCCAGCATTTTTTGCTAGATTTTTTACTTGATCTAAGATACATTAATTATCACTTAAAACTGGTCATAAGGGGCTATCAGAAAAGGCAGTTCATAGCGTCTCCAAGCTTTTTGTAATTGTAAAATTATATTTCAAATTGAAGACATTGTAAGGGCAAGGAAATAAAATGATAAAAATTCGTATTCACTTCATTTCCATATTGAAAATTATTCTTGACATTTTAAAATTCACTTGATTTGCAGCAAAAACATCTTAATTGGAGACGTAGCTCTATCATCAGCTGCGACGCACACGTACAGGTAAACTGATGACTTAATTTAAATAAAAGAGAATATATCATTAGTGATTATAACTGAAGTAACGTGAAAATCCGATGGCTAAAAAAACGAATATGAACTATACGTTTTTTGAAGGCAAGGCTTACCTTCACAAATATGCAATATTAATGTTTCTACTATCAACCTACAGCAACAATCTCATTATCGTTGGTACTTAGTAACATATTTTAAGATTACAGTCTTTACTTCTCAAAATAATTAGCACAAGTAGTAGTAATAGTATAATGGTTTTCTAGTGCTTCAGCTATCAAGCTATTTCAAAATATAACATCGACAGCGAGGTGGAAGGTCTCAATTATTCAAAATCTCATATTATTAATCATCACCCACAAGGGGCGAAAGGTCTCAATTGTCCAGCCCGATGAAGCTGGCTCGAAGGAAGCAGCGTTAGCATCTCAAAGAGACGAAGTGACAGGGAGGAACAGGTGACAAGGAGCGACAAGTGACAAGGAGGAACAAGTGGCAAGGAGGGACAGGTGACAAGGAGGGACAGGTGACAAAGAGGGACAGGTGGCAAGGAGGGACAGGTGACAAGGAGGGACAGGTGACAAGGAGGGACAGATACCTACATAATAACTTAATGTAAGGAACCCTACCTACATAATAACTTGATGTAAGGAATCTTACCTACATACGTAATAACTTAATGTAAGGAATCCTACCTACATAATACCTTAATGTAAGAAAAGCTACCTACATAATAACTTGATGCAAGGAATCCTACTTACATAATAACTTAATGTAAGGAATCCTACCTACGTAATAACTTAATGTAAGGAATCCTACTTACATAATAACTTAATGTAAGGAAACCTACCTACGTAATAACTTAATGTAAGGTATCCTACCTACATAATAAATTAATTAATGTAAGGTATCCTACCTACTGAAGTCACGGACGGACAGACGGACGGACGGACGGACATAGCGAGCACAATAGCGCCTCTTTTTAGCGCATTTTCTCATTTATGGAAAAAATGCACTATTGTGCTCGCCATGTCCGTCCGTCCGTCTGTCTGTCCGTCTGTCCGTGACCTCAAGTTTTCGTCGACGAGAAAATGCGCTCTCTGTCACTCACTGCAGTGAGTACTGAATTATATTTTTTCATAAATGAGAAAGTGCGATAAAAATTGGATTTAATGAAATTTCTGTCTCAAACGACAAACTATTAGCTTCCAGCTCTATAAAAAATTTGCGTCGACGAGAAAATGCGCTCTCTGTCACTCACTGCAGTGAGTACTGAGTTATATTTTTTCATAAATGAGAAAGTGCGATAAAAATTGGATTTAATGAAATTTCTGTCTCAAACGACAAACTATTAGCTTCCAGCTCTATAATAAATTTGAACGAGTTGTGTTTCAAGTTAAGATTACCGAAGAAAAGGTCCACATAAGCGAAATACTTACAGATTAGGGCCCATACTTTCAAAAAAAAGTTAAGAGATCTTAAGTTCATCAGCCAATCATTGACGGCCTTTCAAGCAAAATCCACCAATCATAGACAAGAAATTAGAGCGTAAGTACTTACGTTCACTTAACGAGTTTTGAAAGTATGGTCCTAGGAATTTATTTGCAATATGTGAGCTTAAAGTCATGGAAACAAGTGAAAATATTCCCAGACTTAGGAGGATCGAGGAGAGCAGCGATGCCCAAACCGTATTTTTGTTTGTAGAATTTTCCATCAATCACAAAAGTGGAGTTCAAAATAAACAATTACAATTGAGATTCAAAATGAGCTGTGGTTGAAAATTATCACAAGATCATTCAGATCTTTAAAGAAAAAGTTGAACATATATCTATGATATCTGTTAAAAGAATATATGTTCAAAAATTTATCAACATAAAACGAAACTTAAGTTACGTGGTGACAGTCGGAGTAACATGTACGTATTTTTAACAGTAAACATGTACGTATTGTTAACAGTAAACATGTACGTATTGTTAACAGTAAACATGTACGTATTGTTTACAAAAAACNATTAACTGTGTCCCTTTTTGTTGAAAAGTTATTGTGTGTGCGTGTTCATTATCTTTGTCATCATGTTTTTATTTGTATGTTCAAAACTCTTGTCAATATAACTTAATAGCTGTGTCACTTCTATAATCTACTAAGAGTCTTTCCTGTCCTGGATTGTGGCCACTACCACTACCCTACCTGCACCAAGACTATGTCAGAAACTGACTCTGACATGCCGAGGATGACGAGGACATAATCCCAGAAACGCTATCACAAAACAGCGACGTCAATGTGCCCCTTCAGCCTAGCCTTCCACTAATGAGAGATATGGAAACCAATTAATTACAATCGACCGGACCTAATGAGAACATCATTGCCAGATCTGGCACAGACCAGGTGACAAAGTCCAAAAACTTGACCAGCCGTAAGCGACAGAAAAGCACGGAATCCGAAGAAGAGCTAAATGATACAACCAGCCCTGCAGCAGCAGCCAAACCCAAACTTGTCAGAACATCTGCAAATCATAAACCGCACAAACTTTTTCCTTTAAATGCTACTATTCAGTCATCTGGGCAAGAAAACACCATACTAATCAAACAACTGTCCCTAGACATCAACAAGATTTCTCCAAACCCAATCTTGGTGGCAAAGGAACTAAACAACATAATTAAAGAATCTTCAATCAAAGATGTGCGCATCAATAGAAGGCGAAACCTTGTAGCTGTAGAATTCAAAGCCAATGAAGAAGAGGCAATGAAAACCTTACTCTCTAGCTCTACACATGCGAAATGGCAAATTGAATGCCACATGCCAGCACCTGACCATGGAAACATATGCTCAGGGGTCATTGGATCAGTTGGACACGAAGTTGACCTTAATGATCTACTGAATATGCAAAGACAAGCCTGCAAAATTGTCAATATCTCTAGGCTCCCAAAATTTTCTGGAGCCTCAAAAGAAGACTCCCTGGTCCTTAAATTAGACTTCCAAGGTAATCAGATACCAGAAAAAGCAATTTATGGCTTTCTCTCATACAGAGTGAGAACCTACAATCCACCACCTCTCAGACGCTACAAATGTCAGCGACCAGGATACCTCTCTAGTGTATGCACTGCTCCTGAACGTTGCCTTCGATGTGCTGGAAATCACTCCAAAGACGTATGCAGGTCAGCCAAACTCAAATGTGCTAATTGCGAAGGACAACATATTGCCAGCAACTGAGACTGCCGGTACAATGCTCAAGCAAAGGCCATAGAAGCACTGAAAAGAGGTGGAATAGTCTACGACCTAGCCCAAAAGCAAACCAACCTTTCATATGCCAGTCCTCATCCAGGAAGAGATCCACAAATAAATCAAAGCTGCCAGGCCACTGATCAACTACAAAACATGCTTGGAAAACCAAAGGAAAGCAATCATAAGATCAATACCACTGAAGCAGAAGTACATAGGTCACAAGGTTCCTACCTAAGCAGTTCACCCAGCATAAACATCATACCAACTACTGGAAATACCTACAGTCAAGTGACCAAGTAAACTCTGACACAAATATCAAATCAGGAGCCCACCACTGCAACCTCAGAAAATCACTCAATGAAAGATGCTAATGCCACACTTAAAAACTTTATCAGAAAAGAAATTCAGAAGCTCAGCATATCAATTTGCAAGTTTCTAAAATAAATTGTCCTCACAGACTTGTCAAAAGAAAATAAAAAAGGGAAAGATTTACTGACCATTAGTGCAACCAGGAAACACTTTGGTAGTGAGGTTGCTGAAGCATTGCTGGGGGAGCTGCATACAGAGACTGCCATTGCTTGCACACCCAATTGCCCTGGCCCCACCGCCACGACTGTGGATGTGAGCAACAAAAACAGTAGCTGCCCAGAACTGGAGATGCGCACAAAGGGACCAACTGACCTGGAACAAATCTAAACCCTCAAAAAGAGACAAACAACAGCAAGGACCTCCAAAAAGAAATAATTAATGGCCTACTCAAACTTGAATCCCATTCAGCGACCCACTGCACTAGAGTCTCAGCTAGAAATATATCAGTTAAAGTGCAATGGTCTTATGGGCAAAGTATCTGAGCTTAACATTTATGTCTACACTAAAAAACCTGAAATAATGCGCTTATGTGAAACCTAGATAAAGAAAAATGAACCCAAATTCCTCGGATATCAGTCCTTGTGGATGCACAGACCTGGTGAGAGAGAGGGATTGGGATTTTTGGTGAGGGAGGATGTTGCTTTTAAACAAAAACAGGTGATCCCATTCCCAGCTGGCTTCCTAGAGTACCAATCCATTGAAATGTATACCAACTATTGCAGTATTAGCATTTTAAATGTATATAACTCATGCAAAAATAGAAGAACTTCAGCATTACACTGACCAACTTGCAAATAGTTTTATTGTCATTGGTGATCTGAAAGGACACTCACCTCTGTGGGACCCCCGAAAAAGGCACAACCACACTGGTCAGAGCATAGAGAAGTTGATAGAAACTCGCAATCTTATACTGCTTAATGGCTCGGACACCCCAACCTACATAGATAACCGTACCGGTTCAGCTTCATGTCTTGACCTATGCATGGCAACTCATAGCTTGGGTATCCTTGGAGAGCTGAAGTGGGGTGGTGACATGGGCAGTTATCACTTCCCCATTGAGGCAACATTTGGCTTTGGGTGCGCTAAGCGGAGCATTGGACCTCGAAAAAAATGGGACTTAAAACGAGCCAACTGGCAAATGGACTACCCTGTTCCAGCAAAACAATGAACCATTGACTGACATGTACTTTCCTCTTGATGTTGAAACCCACAATCATTGTATCACCAAAAAATCACTGAAATAGCAAAAGAATGCATCCCAAAAACATCTGGCATCACACAATGTAACCGAACTACTTCATGGTGGGATCAAGAGTGCAAAGATGCTGCAGAAAACAGAAAAAGGCAAAAAACAAACTCTGGAGCCATCCAGCTTCTCAAATCTGATTAACTATAAAAGATGTGTTGCAGTAGCAAAATACCTGGCACTGAAAAAGAAAAGGGAAAACTGGATCAAGTTTACTGAGTCACTTAGCAGCACAACAACCACTTCTAAGGTTTGGCGCACAATAGAAAGCATTGGTGGGAAACATTGTGACAGGAATTTCCCAATAGGTAACCACAACACCCCAAATCATAAAATTGCTGACCTTTTTCTCAAACACTTCACTGGCAACATGGTCTCATCCAGAGACCAGGAAAAGACCAGGAGGGGATAGAGTTGAGAGTTTTGTGCCACAAGATATTAAGCCACAATGCCTAATATAGTTTTCATGAGCTCCAAAAGTGCATGCAGATGCCAAAGAACAAATCACCTGGAAGTGATCTCATTGTTAATGTCTTCCTTACCAGGAGCCCGGATCACATAAAGATGGAGCTCCTCAACCTATACAATACCAGCTTCTTCTGTGGAACAGTCCCAATGGCTTGGAAGCATAGGGTCATATGCCCAATACTAAATCCTGGGAAAGATCCAACAGAGGTCAAGTCTTATAGGCCCATAACCTTGCTGTCCTGTATTGGCAAACTAATGGAAAGAATTATTCAAATAAAATACTTAAAAAAACTTTTTAAAAAACCACGTTTTTCTTGTGGACTAAAAAGTAGAAAATAAAATACTTAAAAAAAAAACTTTTTAAAAAAACACGTTTTTCTTGTGGACTAAAAAGTAGAAAATAAATTATGGCTCGCCCCAAAAACGTGGGTCGGGCTGCACATTCACCATCAAATTTCCAAAATTCGTGTGTTGTGTGCTTTTCGCTTTAATCATAAATCTGCCCGACACACGTTTTTTGGGGCGAGCCATAATTTATTTTCTACTTTTTAGTCCACAAGAAAAACGTGTTTTTTTTTAAAGTTTTTTTTAGTATTTTATTTTCTCCTTTTTAGTCCGTTGCTACACATGAAAAACGTTGTTGCGAGCCAATTTACTTTAATTGACGTACGTATATCGATGATACGCAGCGTCAGCGCCTGCTCGTCTATAACGTGATCGCCCGCACGCCATACTATATATATATATAATATATATACTTTACTCAATTAAGCTAATTTAGGTCTCTAATTGCTAGTTTTTATTATTGTATCTGAAATTGATAGGCGAAATTAGCCTGCATGCCGAATTTCAGATCTCTAGAGCAATCAGAAGTGGGCTAATTTTTGTTGTCAATGTTAACAACAAACAAACAAACAAACGCGAATCTGAGTAAAGAAAAACGTGTTAAAAAGAATTGAATATCACATCGAGGCCAACCATGCATTACCTCCCACTCAAACTGGATATCGTCATGGCAGGAGCACCATTGACCTTTTGGCCACACTGACTCAGACTATTAGACAAGCAGCTATGGATGGCAGTTACGCTTTGATGATCTATCTGGACATTCAGGAGGCTTTTGACTGTGTATGGCACCATGGACTTCTGTGCAAGATGATTAATATGCAGCTGGACTCGCAAGTGATCAAGTGGTCATATCATTATCTAAAAGACAGGACAACCTCAGTGCAGATAGGCGACAGGAACTCCGGAGGCCAGTACCTAGGCAGAGGGCTCCCCCAGGGTGCTGTACTATCCCCAACTCTTTTCAATGTAATGCTAAGTGATCTAACAAGAACTCCTCAAGTAAAGGTCCTCTCATATGCCGATGATATAACTTTGGCTTTTGTCTCTAGCTCTATGGCAGCTTTTGAGGAGTTGATGCAATTATATCTCAACTGGCTGGGCAATTGGCTTGAGAAGTGGCAGTTCACCATCAACCCACTAAAGTGCTCACTCCAACTCTTTACGCGGAAACGTAACATACCTCCAGCTAGTGTGCTTGTCGCAGATCAACCAATCAGAAGCGTGCCTGTGCAAAGGGCTTCGGGTGTCATTTTTTACGCCCCAAAACATAAATTTCATGCACCCATTTCTCATCTAAAGAGTTATGGGCTCCGCAAACTGGCACCACTTCGGGCACTCTCTGGCAGCAGCTGGGGTGCTTCCTGATGTCTGCTCAGACAATTATACATTTGCTTCATTCGCAGAAAACTTGAGTATGGCAGCATTCTATTCAAACTTAGCGACATTTCTACAAAATACACTCAGAAACTTAGAGTAATACAGTCAGGTGCACTTAGAATTATCCTTGGTGCCCGTTGTTAGAATAAACGTATCACCTACCTGCAACATGTACTGCGAGTTGTCGGATTCTAGCGTACCTTTTATGTCTCTTGCCTTATTTCCTTGTAAGAGGAAGCACCTGCTTCTCCTATCGCTCTCTAGCTTCTGGTCTTCGGCTCGAGCAGGTTGCTCTCTCTTTCGGTGTTGAAGTAAACCTTAGCAGAAGACTTAGCTTTCATTCAATCCCACAACCGTAAGACTATCATGCCGTCACAAGTGAAAACTTAACACCCGTAACACTTTCCCTATTACATCACTGGAGATTGAAACCCATATACCTCCCTTAGAGATCAGGTTTGACTACCTTTTTTTAAAATGGTACCTGAAAACCCTGCGCTGCAATAAAAGCCAATCCAGACTAGAAATTTGCCATGAGACTGGTGTCTCTGTGTGCAACTTTGGCTCGAGCTTCTTCTCTACAAGAGGCAGAATTCTCCTATCCGACGTGGCCATTCCTGGCTTTAAAAGAATCCCAACGCACAACATTTCACCTGTTCCACCTTATTACAATTTGAATCTCATATCCAACTCTCCACCCGATGCACATGTAGCCGGGTTGCCCCCCTGGCAAAAATAGGGGGTTGTTCAAGGAGTTCTGCCATAATAACTAACCTTCCCATGTGCATGTGTATACTTACGGATCAAAACTCAGCGACGGTTCCACAGCTGCAGCTATGTATGCACCGAGTCTGCAAGTCACCACGACATGGAAGTTGAACCCAACACACACAGTTCTTGGTGCAGAGCTCTTTGCAATACCGAAAGCTCTGCAGATTTGTTGTCTGGACCCAAGACTAAGAACGCGGGACATCCTACTGTTGACCGACTCCCAGTCGGCCTTGCAAGCCATCAGAAACCCTCATACAAGGAGTACGTCCACAAAATCCAAGACGTTGTACTAGAAAGGCAAGCCCCAACTGTACTGCAATGGGCGAGAGGCCACTCAGGGTTGGAAGGCAATGAGATTGCAGACCGGGCAGCTAACATGGGCCATCATTTTCTGCTATGAGCACCTTAAGCATAGAGGTACCACTTGCTGTTCTGAGGNCTCAGGGGTGGAAGGCAATGAGATTGCAGACCGGGCAGCTAACATGAGCCATCAGAATGCATTTTCTGCTATGAGCACCCTAAGCATAGAGGTACCACTTGCTGTCCTGAGGGAGAAACTACACAAGTGCTGTACTAGGAACTGGAACCGCGACTTCGCCCTTGGCTTTGCCTGAAGTCCCGCAAGCTAGAATTTGCATCTGCAAGAATTAGAATTGGGCATGCAGGTGTCAGGAGCTATCTGCAGAGGTTCAAAATGAGTAATTCTGATCAGTGCCCCACCTGCAACGCAACAGACACAATTGTTCACTTTTTTATGGACTGTAAGCGTCATGTACTACCAAAACAGGAGCTACTGAGTAACTTGAGAAGTATCAATGTAGAACTTAATCTTTCTAATCTCCTGGGGGGAGGTTACTTTAGTGATAAGGTATCACAGAAAATCTCTCAATTTTTCAATGTATTTATTTTAAAGTCAGGTAGGCTAAGTGATCTTTAGATGAGCGCCTTGTAATGCTATATATATGCAAGCATGATTGAATTGTCAATGCATGGCAACTTCTGATATATGTTTCGATTTAGCAAGTAGATCATCTAGGTATTTTTTTATCAAGGTTGTTACATTAGCAGCCCTTACTTATCTAAATTACATTAGCAGTAACTCATTCCATTTACTGAAATATGTTCCCTGTAGACTCCTACCCAATTCTGTACTGAGCTTATGTCAGACAACCTCACAAGACGGCAGCAATTAATTTCATATACAAAGAAGCTGAAAACCCCAACCTATAAGCTCTCAGGCCCAACGGTCATCAATCCGGCAGACCTGCGGCTCTAAGTCCACTCCAAGTGGACACCCTGCAAAGAAGAAAAAAAGCTGGGTCCCCTGTTACCGGGATAAACAGACAACGGGACACGTAGGGAAGGTAAAGTGCGAGTAATTTTATGGTGACTTTTACGTTCCTTCCTTTTTACGTTCTTGAAGTGTCCTCGTAGCAAATTGTCTGTAATGTGACTCAGCAAACTCGTTTCTACCTAACAATAAATTGATAGAATCCTCCTGGCCAGTAGCTCAACTTGTCCTATGCAGTATTAAGAATTAGCATATGTGACCTGTAATTAATAAGAATTCTGGTGTTAAGTTCTCATGATAACACGAATGTAAGTTAGTCACTTCCTGATTTTGCATCATTTTAGGTGCAATTTTACCTGATTTGTCAGTGATATGAGCAGGATGTTCAAGCATTATTTACTGTTACATTTTCTTATATCTCATCACAACGCACGGCTTGGAAACTATGTGCTGCGTCATTGAATCCGGTTAAACTCTCTTGAATGATCCTGATATGTCGTCATTTCCTAGCAGTTTTGCCCCATTTATAACGTGTGTTTGTGTTTTCTGAGACTGATTTTCTAGCTTACAGCAATACCAACATGATTGTGCGAATTAATCTAATTGTCTATGATTTATGAATCAATCACTATTTAAAATTTCCTTTCGTGTAACTTAACTAGGCAGTTTGTACTGTATAACCCTGAACGGAACTTTTCATTGACAAATATTTTCACGTTGCCGCCTAGATAGAAATCTGAATAATCCTAAAGCGTCTTGAATTGCTCAGTCGTTGCCGACTTACGTTCAGAGGAATTACCATTAAGACTAATATAAGTTCTGCCTTCTTATGCTTCTCTGTTTTGCAGAGCACTTCTTGTGAAGATGGACTCAATATAAGATGATAAGTCTGCTTCATTGACACCCATCTGCGAGCGTCTGGGATAGGCACACGCGGACACTAGCTTTACTCGACATGTCGACTGCGTTGGGCATTGTCGACAACGCCATTTTATTGCGTCAACTTGACGTATTATACCGCCTGTACGGCAGGGTGCTGCGTTGGTTCGAGCCCTATCTCAGCAATAGATTCTAGTGTGTTCGATGCGAGAACTCCTCCAATACGCTATCGTTGGTCACATGCGGTGTACCACAGGGATCAGTTCTCGGCCCGATCCTCTTCCTGTTAAATACTGTCGCCGTATTAGACGTAATCGATTCACATGGTTTGAATCTGCATATGTTCGCCGACGGCAACAAATTTGTGTTTACAAGGAGCCGTCAGATGCTGCAATGTTGCAGGACCGGATGTCTGCATGGACAACGTCTCAAAGTTGTTGTTCTCCAACCGGCTCCAGCTCAATGCATCGAGCAGCGAGTCTGTCATCGAGCAGCCTGCGTCTTCGGTTCGTAACCTGGTCATTCTATTGGACTTGGAATTTTCTATAAACAATCACATTGCTAAAGTCACCACCGCTTGTTTTGTCGCTGTGCGACAAATACGTAGCGTCTCTCGAGGCTGGTCCAGGAGGCCCTCGTAGAAGTGCTCGTTCTGACCTGATTGGACTATGGTAATGCCACACTCAATTGATTTCCAACCACTGTACTAAATAACTGCAAGGTGTAATGAACGCTGCAGCAAAAAGTTGACCACGTGACGCCAGTATTGTGTGATCTTCACTGGCTGCGCACGCAGTAGCGCACGCAGTTCAAGGTTGCTGTTCTGACGTTCCAATGCCTTCACTGTCTATCGCCTCCTTATCACACGTAATGTCTGCACCATTTATCGGATCTGAATTCTAGAAAACGATTGAGCTCTTCATCAACAGCGGACATCAACGTTCCATCTACACGTCTATCTACCGTCGGGACAAAGCGTTCCCGGTCGCCGCCGCCAGAGCCTGGAACAGTCTGCCGGCCTCCCTAACATCGGGTCCTTCGTTGCAGGTGTTTCGCCGACGTCTAGAGGCTGAGCTATTTTGTACAGCCTATGAAATAGGTGCTTAGTCATTTTTATCCGTTCTCATCCTTTCTTGTGTCTGTCTATTTTTTGCATGTTATTTAACTTATGTGTAACGTGCCATCAATGTTCGTTTGGACCAGACACTTTGATAACTGCTCCGTAGAATAATAATAATAAGCATGTTTTTCGCGACAATCAGCTCTGGTATTGAATCTTTAAACATTCAAACAATTTATTCCAAAATTTAAAAATCAAAATTAAATTTATCTCAAGATGTCCGAGCGTGTGGATTGGGAGTTTCCCCTTCCCGGCCTCTTTGTTTAAATCAGCTGTTTCGACAATTGTTGTTATTGCTCCCTGAAATTCAGTTGACCGTCGATGAAGGTCGTTGAGAGATGAGTTTTTTAAAAACTCATCTCTCAATTTAAGACTAAGTACAAGTTTGCGCATCAGGGGTCATACTTTCAAAACTCGCTAAGCGAACATAAGTACTTACGCTCTTATGTCTTGTCTATGATTGGTGGATTTTGCTCAAACTCAAAGTCGAAAGGCAGTCAAAGTCAATGATTGGCTCTGGCTGATGAACTTACAATCTTTTAACTTTTTTTTAAAGTATAGGCCCACTAAGGTATTAGTATAACTATAATGAGCATATGAGCCTATTGTCATACACATGAAGTATTTAGATACCATTTACTACAAAAACCGCTTTCTTGATTGACTCGATGGAAAAAATGTGAGGATTTGTATTTCATGGCTGTGAGCCCATGAAGCAATGCCAGGGCACAAAAAGATCTTTGCAAAATGAACCATTACAAGATCTTTGTTGACACATCAGCAGCAAAAGTTATGCTTCAGAAGATCTTGCTGAAACATTTGAATTGAAATTATTGCATTTCAGATATTCGCTAATCTTTTACTGTTTGACTCTTTGGCCAACTATTTTGAGAATAGCTGAAAATCCGAAAGACCGCAAACACACACAGTAAGGTTTCTGGTATGGGTATNGGTAAGACGGGACCACTAAATGATCCTGTTTCACCACCCAAGTGGTCCTATCTTACCCCACAAATGGTCCTCTATTACCCTACAGTTTATCAAAAATAGTTTTCAAATGAATATATTATTGTGTAGTACATAGATTATTTTGGTCAAAATTGTTATCTTTTGCTCAAGCTTTATTATAACTTGTTAGCTTTTTTAATTAGAGAAAGTAGGTGCACTATTTTAAATTGCATCAAAGGGATATAAAAAATAGGGATGTCTATTCCCATTAGTGAGCTGCAGAACTATGTGCAAGATTGGCTGGGGGGAATATCATTGTATGAAACATAAAAAATAATTATGATCACAACTCTGTGAGAGGGCATGAGCTATGTTTGAAGAAGTGCACCACAAATGCAGTTAGCAAGAAAGCACATGATATCTGACACTTAAGTTATTATCCATTGGTTTTATTACCAATTTGATAAATTTTTCAGACAATGACACTAATGGAATATACATAAAGCATTTAGCAGTGCTCTACAATGAACCAAAGCCAACCCACTATTACTATGCTTGACAAAGTTTTCTTGTGACAAAAACTTCAATGTGCCTAATATTAGAGTTGACTTCCTGCAACACAAAACAGTAACAAGTGGTTGTTTAATCAAATAATGTGTTTCTAGATGGATAATATTGAATATCAGATTTGTACTTTTATTAAAAACCTTGTAACATAAGAATTACCAGTTGGTCCTGTCTTACCCAGCCTGGTCCCATCTTACCCCAATTGGGTAAGATAGGACCAGCTCACTTTTTTTAATCTGTACAGAAAACTATGTTAGATGCAAATCGTCTGAGTTGTAGCTTAGAAGCCCATTGCATAACTAAACTTTGTGATAGGTTTAGGGTTTTTTTAGTTATTCATGGTATAGATGCTATAGGCTTGTTAGTGATTTTGGTCCCGTCTTACCCCATCTGACTATATCCTGGATACCAGCAGTATCATGCATAAGAAATTGATTTAAATCTTGGGTAAATGAGGAAATGAAAAATGAACTGATTCTAAAAAAGCTGTGGTTTGCCACTATGGCAGAGGGTGCAGCGTGCGAGCAGCGTCGCCAGACGCCATGATATGGATTTTTAGCCCAAAGCATCACCAGCCATTTTCAAGGAGCTTTGCTGGGTAATTTTCAATAAGAAAATGCTGCAAACATTTTTGAAAGTATATCGCTTTTTCTTCAGGCACTGCAACGCTTACACTCACTGCAACTGATTTCTGGACAAGCTTTACTGCATCCCGATTCATCCAACATACCAGAAACCTTACTGTGTGTGCTTGCAGTCTTTCAGATTTGCAATAATTTAAAAAAATTCTAAAATGCAACAATTTCAATCCAAATGTGTCAGCAAGTTCTTCTGAAGGCATAAATTTTGCTGCCGATGCGTCGCCAAATATCTTTCGATATTCACCCGCTTTTTGCACCCTGGTATGGTAGCAACTGGCTAACTGCCCAACTTCCAACTGGAACCAGGACCAGATTTGGAAGGCTGAAGCCTGGACATGGTGGAATTCTAGAATTTGCAGTACTTTTCAGTCTTGGTGAAGGGCACCTGGTCTCAGTGTAGAATTCTGGGTAGGTAATATATCCTCACATTAACATAGGAAAATGGATTGAAAAACCTACCTTGTTACACCTACCACTGCATTGACAATTGATGCACAGAGCTCATCAGAAACTGTTGTTCTTCCAATATTGCGCGTGGTTTGATCTTCAATACTGTATCAATGACGCCTCCCTCGATTACATTCACTAGTCATTTATCTGTATCTGACAAATTTTTGCAATGAATATGTTCAAAAATAGAAAAAAATATGTCAGCCTTTGCAGAAAATTTTCACAATTTCATGGTTTCACCTATACCAATAAAGTTTTCAAAACCACATGAAATGATAGAATAAATTGCAAATCTTTCATGGCGTATAGCACATATTGCTGTCATGTGAACATTTGACAAGATGGCATCACACACTTTGTTTTGGTAATGTCAAGTTTGATTTCACAATAAATAGATTTGATCCACTTTCCAACTGAGATTTAAATGATGGAAAGTGTTTTCAAAATTAAAACACCTACTGATACATATCCAGACATGAATTTTTTCATTTTTTTGCCTTCTTTGTCAATATTGTCTAAATAACTTCACTTCAGATTCTTAATGATTTAGTCTCCCATTGCAAGTTTTCAAACATCTTGTGTCTTTAGAAGTGGTAATTATTGCATTAAAAAAACTATTTAGTGCTTATTCATGCACCATGAGGGTAATTAATGTAATTTAATTACAAATAATGTAATTAATTTAATAAGATTTAATTTTTTATTCAAAAATTTTAATTAAAATTTAAATTAATATTTTTCTTAATTTTATTTTACAGCTGCAGCCGGTAAAAATTAGCATCAGAGGTACAATGGTAAAATTGTCATCCTGACATCCCAAAGGCTATGAACTTGATTCTTAATAAATGGTTGGCGAACTGTATTAAGGGGAGCGTCTTGGTCCAAAAAACTTTTTTATTTACAGATGATCGCTTCAAAATTTAATACATCTATGTAAAATGGAAATCTAAGACTTTTTTGATCATGTGATTTTTTCGAAAAAATGAAAGAAAACATGAAATTCTTAGAAAACAGCCAAAAAAGGGGTATTGTAGAAATCTATTCCTAGAATTTTCAAGCTACTACATTGAGACAAATATCATTTGATGCGTAAAGGCCAAATTTACAAATTTGCGTAGGCCTTTTTTGAAATTTTCATTTTTGTGGGTGTGGGGGCAATTTTTATAAATTTTTTGAAAAATTTTCAATTTTACCTCCCCCTTCCAACTCCTCTTTTTGCAAAATAAAATCCAGACTATAACAAAATTAGAAAAACACCCGCGCAACTTTGTAGATCTTTTTGTTACAAATCAAATGGTATATGTCTCATTGCTGTAGCTTCAAGGAGGAGATAGGTTGGAGGTTTTCAGGACAGCCAAAAAACTCCCTCTGACAGCGCGCGTGCTATATAAAGATATTTCTCATAGCCAAGATACTCAAGTTACGTGTTANATATCCTCACATTAACATAGGAAAATGGATTGAAAAACCTACCTTGTCACACCTACCACTGCATTGACAATTGATGCACTGAGCTCATCAGAAACTGTTGTTCTTCCAATATTGCGCGTGGTTTGATCTTCAATACTGTATCAATGACGCCTCCCTCGATTACATTCACTAGTCATTTATCTGTATCTGACAAATTTTTGCAATGAATATGTTCAAAAATAGAAAAAAATATGTCAGCCTTTGCAGAAAATTTTCACAATTTCATGGTTTCACCTATACCAATAAAGTTTTCAAAACCACATGAAATGATAGAATAAATTGCAAATCTTTCATGGCGTATAGCACATATTGCTGTCATGTGAACATTTGACAAGATGGCATCACACACTTTGTTTAGGTAATGTCAAGTTTGATTTCACAATAAATAGATTTCCACTTTCCAACTGAGATTTAAATGATGGAAAGTGTTTTCAAAATTGAAACACCTACTGATACATGTCCAGATATGAATTTTTTCATGTTTTTGCCTTCTTTGTCAATATTGTCTAAATAACTTCACTTCAGATTCTTAATGATTTAGTCTCCCATTGCAAGTTTTCAAACATCTCGTGTCTTAGAAAATGTTCATTGTTTAGAAGTGGTACATAATTATTGCATTAAAAAAACTAGTATTTGGTGTTTATTCATGCATCATGAGGGTAATTAATGTAATTTAATTACAAATAATGTAATTAATTTAATAAGATTTAATTTTTGATTCAAAAATTTTAATTAAAATTTAAATTAATATTTTTCTTAATTTTATTTTACAGCTGCAGCCAGTAAAAATTAGCATCAGAGGTACAATGGTAAAATTGTCATCCTGACATCCCAAAGGCTATGAACTTGATTCTTAATAGATGGTTGGCAAACTGTATCAAGGGGAGCGTCTTGGTCCAAAAAACTTTTTTATTTACAGATGGATCACTTCAAAATTTAATACATGTATGTAAAATGGAAATCTGAAACTTTTTTGATCATGTGATTTTTTCGAAAAAATGAAAGAAAACATGAAATTCTTAGAAAACAGCCAAAAAAGGGGGTATTGTAGAAATTTATTCCTAGGATTTTCAAGCTACAACATTGAGACAAATATCTTTTGATGCGTAAAGACCATATTTACAAATTTGCATAGGCGTTTTTTGAAATTTCAATTTTTGCGGGTGTGGGGGCAATTTTTATAAATTTGTTGAAATTTTTTCAATTTTACCTCCCCCCCAATTCCTCTTTTTGCAAAATAAAATCCAGACTATAACAAAATTAGAAAAACACCCACGCAACTTTGTAGATCTTTTTGTTACAAATCAAATGGTATATGTCTCATTGCTGTAGCTTCAAAATTCTAGGAGGAGATAGGTTGGAGGTTTTCAGGACAGCCAAAAAACTCCCTCTGACAGCGCGTGCGCTATATAGAGATATTTCTCATAGCCAAGATACTCAAGTTACGTGTTAGTTCACTCTGAAGCAAGTCATCGATGCAGAGAATGACTGCATGAATACCCTCCCCATGACAGCTTGGGGATAACTGAAGCCCAAGGCTTCAGATAGATCACACTAATATGTGCCTGACTAGAATTTCCTTAGGCAGGTATTTTTTAAAGGGTTCACACAGGGTAACTCTTTTGCGATCTGCCATGAATGCCTAAATCAATGTACAGAGATGGTTTTGGTACTGTTAAACACGGCAGGATGTAAGCTTTAAGATGAGCATAAAAAGCGCAAACGCCAAAATTTCCGATTTTGGACCAAGACCTTGATTGCACTGTCAAAAATAACCAATAAACCTTATTAACATAGGTGGCCGGCTGGTGGCTGCTAGTGGGGGCCGGCAGCTAGCAGCGGCTGGCAGCTAGCTGTTTAAAATATTTAGAAGAGTGAGACTATTAATAGATTTGTAAGAAAAAATCCATTTCTTGGCATAAAATTCCAAACATATTTCAAACCTTCATCAGAAATTATGCAAATGTTAATTAACTTGAACTAAATATGCAGTATATTAAAGGCTTCAACACTACAATGTCCATTCCAGTTCATTACAACTTCTAACAAAGAGATTGCTAGTGATGCTGATATTAGTGGCATATGAGGCTTCTTGAATTGGCTCTGCTCACTTTGTTTATAATAAAACAATCAATATTTAGGATTAAATTTACCAGTAATCTTTTTAACACTAGATAGTTGGCAAGTGTGTGTCTTCCGCATTGGCAACTGAAATTCCATTAACCCTCTGGCACCAAGGAACAGATGTTCCCACAGTTATGCGCATGATTTCATTACATAAGCAGCAATGTGAGTTAGCTCCGTCAAATTGCTTATGCCGTGTGCAATGTGCATCATGTTAAACATTTATTGGTGGCTTAATTTATTATTAGTTCATAAATGTCAATTTGTTGTGTTTGACTTGGAGACAAATTGCTAATGAATCAATATTTAGTCTAATTGAAATCTTGAAGTGTTGCAACCTTCTTTCTTGATTCTTTCAAGTTGCAAGTGCAACTTCAATCCCACCTATTTTTATCCTTTCCATCTTAACTAAAAATTTTGGATTGAAAAAGTTACAGAGGTGAATCGAAAATAATGAATGAAGCATAATTTTTAGAATTCCATCCTGCCTGGTCTTAGTCCTGGCACCTTGCAAATTTCTAAACTTGACTTACATTCCCTGCTCAGGAATCAGGATGAACAATCTGACCCTGTACCTATGAGTTGGATCCCTACACTAAAGTACACTACCGTATATCATTGTAAGATATAGTGTAAACATCATCACTATCATTCTTGCAGATCCTGGTATATTTGTTATGTGGCATCAAACAGGGTAATAAGGGACGGTGTAGATAATTTTTTTTAATAAGTTCTAGCCATGAAACATTTCATAAATGAGTTTGAGCTTATTTTAAAGGTCATGCAAGGGCTATTGTATGGCATCTCCAAAAAAATTCATATGCTATTTGTAAGGTGCCAGGCGCAAAATAGAGCATCCCGAATTATCCCTGGGAACAAGGTAATATGGCAAACTTGAAATAAACTTAATTTTTAAAACGTTTGAAGCAAGTAGAGTGTACTCATCTAAGGAATTTGCAAGTCACATCTTGAGTGGCTCCATTTGACGAATGGGTGCCGCTATATGATAGGTTTGATATCTTATGCCACTATATGTTAAATAGTTGAGAGTTTGTCATTTTGGCAATGGAGTAACTAAGTGTTCCAAGAAAAATGTGCCCTCCATATTTTAGAGAAAGCTTTGCACTTGATTACACACAAGCAGCACAATATTTGCAAATCATAGGGGGCAGTCATTTCAGGAATGAAGCAGGCACCACTGGTTTGAAAAATTTAACCTTTAATGCATTATCCATGAAGATTGTTGCATATAAATAATCCTATGTGCATAGACTAAAGGTTTTCTCCTTATTATTAACAGCTAGTATTTTCACTGTTATTTGTTAAATTACCAAATGACTAAAGAAACCTACCGCTACAGCACTACTGCTTTGTTAAGGTTAACTTATAAGTCCCTTGCCGTTACTTTACCCTGCAATGCTTGATCACAAATTAATCCTTTCAATCTCAGCTTCTCAAATTAAACATCCTTTGCTATTTTATTAATTTCATTTCTTTTTTACAGCTGGCACGGTAATGTCAAGTTCACATTAACCTGGCCTGTGCTCTTCCCTTATTAGTGATTTTTGGATTTTATTTTTGCCTACCTCAAATCTTAATTTGTTCATTTGATATTATTCCTAATAAAATTTAAAACCTTAAAGCTTTTAAACCTACAATTTAGACAAGAATTAGCGCTTCCACAAATATTTATTCATTCTCGTTGTCGTGGCCCTTCCTGTTATAAGAGGGGAGAAATTGCAACTCGCGGTGCGCTGAGACACACGATAACACCATAACAAAATTAGAAAAACACCCGCGCAACTTTGTAGATCTTTTTGTTGCAAATCAAATGGTATGTCTCATTGCTGTAGCTTCAAAACTCTAGGAGGAGATAGGTTGGAGGTTTTCAGGACAGCCAAAACACTCCCTCTGACAGCGCGCGCGCTATATAAAGATATTTCTCATAGCCAAGATACTCAAGTTACGTGTTAGTTCACTCTGAAGCAAATCATCAATGCAGAGAATGACGGCATGAATACCCTCCCCATGACAGCTCGGGAATAACTGAAGCCCAAGGCTTCAGATAGATCACACTAATATGTGCCTGTGCCTGGTCTTAGTCCTGGCACCTTGCAAATTTCTAAACTTGACTTACATTCCCTGCTCAGGAATCAGGATGAACAATCTGACCCTGTACCTATGAATTGGATCCCTACACTAAAGTACACTATATCATTGTAAGATATAGTGTAAAAACCATCGCTATCATTATTGCAGATCCTGGTATATTTGTTATGTGGCATCAAACAGGGTAATAAGGGACGGTGTAGATAATTTTTTTAATAACTTCTAGCCATGAAACATTTCATAAATGAGTTTGAGCTTATTTTAAAGGTCTTACAAGGGCTATTGTATGGCATCTCCAAAAAATTTCATATGCTATTTGTAAGGTGCCAGGCGCAAAATAAGAGCATCCCAAATTATCCCTGGGAACAAGGTAATATGGCAAACTTGAAATAAACTTTATTTTTAAAACGTTTGAAGCAAGTAGAGTGTACTCATCTAAGGAATTTGCAAGTCACATCTTGAGTGGCTCCATTTGACGAATGGGTGCCGCTATATGATAGGTTTGATATCTTATGCCACTATATGTTAAATAGAGTTGAGAGTTTGTCATTTTGGTAATGGAGTAACTAAGTGTTCCAAGAAAAATGTGCCCTCCATATTTTAGAGAAAGCTTTGCACTTGATTACACACAAGCAGCACAATATTTGCAAATCATAGGGGCGGTCATTTCAGGAATGAAGAAGGCACCACTGGTTTGAAAAATTAAACCTTTAATGCATTATCCATGAAGATTGTTGCATATAAATAATCCTATGTGCATAGACTAAAGTTTTCTCCTTATTATTAACAGCTAGTATTTTCACTGTTATTTGTTAAATTACCAAATGACTAAAGAAACCTACCGCTACAGCACTACCGATTAACGACTGGCATGTGGATGTTCAACAACCAGATGACCTCTGAAATAATTTTACAACTATTGTGCCACACTATGAGACCTGGGCCAATGATGCATTAATTTTTTGTTAAGTGAAAATTTTTGCTGTGCAAGGTAAATATAATGAAAATTCTTTGTTGTTAACTGATTTTATTGCCCATCGTGTGGACATGGCTGCATTTTTTAGAATGAGCTATGCACATTTTTTCAATCACGTTCTTAAGCCAACACCTGTGTGCAATTTTTACTAAGTTAAAATTTTAATACAGCAAATATTTTTTTGCTACAGACCTTAGCAGAGGTACTTTTCAAATTTTTTTAGGGATTTTTTTAGAGGTAGTAAGTGTATGATTTCTTAACTTGCTTTATGCTACATTGATATGAAAAATGTTGAATTTTATGCCACTATTTTCAGTTTTGCAATATTTCAATTAGTTTTGCTGCTACAATGTTTCTAAAACATGTTGAAGGACTGTCCCAATTTACCCCACCTGTTCCTTATTACCCTGTTTGACAGTACTGCCTTTACTGTATAGGTAAGTTTATAATACTTTGATGTCAATTTAAAATATTGTGCAGAAGTTTCCTAAAATTACTGGTAAAAATAATTGTTAAGTATGTGCACAAAAAAATTGTTCCCTTTGATTGTAATGAAAATTATACAAAAAATCCAAAAAAAGAGAAAAAATTAGAAAAATACAATAGTATAAATTTAAGTAGAGTACATATAAAAGCGAAAAAAGTACATGTTTTCTCCTTTATTGGTTTACCTTACTTTATTCCTTTTTTGTTCATTTGTTTTTTTTTTTAACTTTCATATCTAGATTTTTTAAGAGCCAATTTAGTTTCATGGTTTTGGCACCATAAGACTTTATAAATGATAAATAAATTGAATGAATTAAAAAACAATAAAAAATGAAAAATAAAATAACTTATTGATAAATGATAAACTAATAATTAATAAGTGATAAATCAATAATAATAAATTGATAATAATAATAAATTAATAACACTGGCACTAGTAGTACTGCATCACCAAACACCATTGCTTCTGCCATTCATTTTAGCACCATTAGAAAGCTTTATCTATTCTAACTGCAATAACACATTCTGGTTAAGGCTTTGACTGCAGGTGGATGGGGAAAACAGGCATGCCTGATGGGTATGAATGGTATAAATTTACCAAAAGACTGAATTAAACAGGATAAATTTCAGTTTCATGCATGGTTTTGGCACTATAAGTGAGCTTTAAAAATGTAAGATGTACATATCCATTGCAAAAATGCATTAAAGACATGAATGGGGGTTAGATGTTGCAATATAATATTAACTAATATATAAAAAATCTGCTTAATAAAACTTGGACACTTAACAATAACATTAACTATGGCTGAATGAGTGACAAGGTCTATGGTCCAACAGGGTAGTAAGGGGTGATTTTGAGTGTTTTTTGTTAATAACTTCTTACCACAAAACATCTCATAAACAAATTGTGGCTCATTTTAAAGGTCTTTGGGAGGGCTATCATATGGCATCTCCAAAAATTTCCATATGCTATTTGTAAGGTGCAATATAAAAGCGCCCTAAATTATCCCTAGGAACCGGGTAATCCCAAATTACCCCTGGGAATGGGGTAATTTGGGACATTTAAAATAAAACTACAATCGAGAAACAAAAAGCTTTCATTGGTTTCTAATTCTATAGTGAATTTGATTGAAGAATGTTTGAGGTTTAGATAATCAAAGAAGAGGCCCACATGAGAGGGATGCTTGAAAATCAGAAAAATATCATAAAATCATTGGAAAGGTATTCAATAAAATTCACTATGGAATTAGAAACCAACAATAGCTCGCCACTTCTTGATTGTAAAGTAGCTAAATCTGGTGGTTGTTTTCAGACATCCCTTCATCGCAAACAACATTTACCGGCTTGGGTATGAGCTTCTTTGGGTTCTGCTTGTTTCATTTAAAATTGAATACTCTTCAAACTTTGATACTATATGGTCGCTATAGGATTTGTTCCACTTTCCATGATATGCATTTGGAATTTTGATTCATTTGCACTATATTTCAGCAGAATGGGTTTCCATTGTGCCTTATGTTTAGTAAAATCAAACATTCTGAAACTGTGGTTGGAGGCAATAGTAAGAAAACTATTTATTGCACTTTGCCTATTTTGGTAGCTTGTCTAAAGCTACAGTATGTCCAGAGAACTTAGGATTTTGTTTACAAAAAATTTCGGAATGTTAATTTGCATGTTTTGCTTGTAAATAGTTTTAATTTGTTTTTTTCTTTATGTATAAAGACGTTATTCCTGCCTGGATGCAATCAAACCTGGTCTTTGAGTATAGTTGTGCGCGCTGCGCATCAGCGTATGTTGGAATGATGTGGCAAAACATCTACATCCGGGTTTCTGAACACCATGGAAGGAGCTACTATTGTTAGAATCTGCTTCTTGGCAAGCCTCCCCCTCCTTCTTTGCGCCTCCATGCTGAACCTTGCAACATGGCTGTATCGGAGAGTGATTTCAGGATTCTCATTTCCACCTCTGGCTGTTCAGACTTGAAAACTCTGGAATCACTACACATCTTCAAACGAAAAACGTGTCTCAATAATGCATGCAGTTCCTATTATNAAACTTAAAGCAAAAGTTCAAGGGCAAATATTTGGTTGTTACAATTCTAAAAAATTAAAAATCATTATTATTAACTCTGAATTTGTAAACCTTTCATTTTTTGTATACTACATTGCAATAACAACAGTCTTAACTCAGTTCTGACACAGACTTAGGATGTTCAAGAATGTATACAAGTATAAATAAGTATGATTTTTTCAGTATTGAATACATTAATATATTATGGTCAATCAAATGAATATATCTATTTCAAAATGACCAGTAAGTAATGCTTGATCATTAGTTGATTAGATTTTAATAACTAATGCAATGATTAAGATTAAATAGAGCTCAGTTATTTTAACACATTCAATTTAGCACCTCAATTTGGCAATGCATATAAACAGTGCATATTGCTATGTGTATACAAAAATATTATTAGCAATCTTCTGGACTAAAAATACCCTCTTAGAATCATGGACATTGATGTCTTCTGTGGAATCTGATGTCTATTTCAAAACGGTTTCCATTTCTTTAAAATTCAGGGTTGGTGATTTTTTTGATTTTTTTAAAAAATCGAAAAAATGAAAAATCAATGATTTTTTCATGATTTTTTTTATTTATTTGATTTTTTTTATTTTATCAACTTTTTCGTCTTTTTGAAGTGTTATTTTTATGTTGCAATTAGCCTACTAACAATAACAGTATATGGATTATAATGGATGGCTAAAAAGNTTCAATAATGGCCAACAGGCCAAGGGGGTGTTTACCACTTAGGGATTTTTGGGTAAACAATTATTGATTAGTCTATTCATTAGCTTTGTAAAGTTTTTATGGAGCAAGGTAATGAGCTAAATATTGACCATTTAATTGGCTTCAATATACAATAACACTTCAGGATTGCAGATCTTCTAAACATTGAAGAGTCACATAACAGATAACAGGTAACAGGTATCACATAACAGTCACATAACAGGTACCTCTATACACACCGACTAGTAGTGACTGAGTGACTGACGGCACTGTTCCCATTTAATTCAGACCAATGAACCAATACTAAACATAAACTGAATGATAACCAAACAAACCTCATACGACTTGAAATGAGACTTAAGTTATGAGAAAATCTAATACTGTTTGAAATAAACATGTGCACAATTCAAATATT